>NC_042617.1:375273357-375573714 GCF_901001135.1 Rhinatrema bivittatum
GTGCTCCTTAGCTCCCTATGCTGTGATTTTAGTTAAGAGGATACGTAATTGTTACTTTATACACTAAACCCTTACTTCTGGCTTGGCAGCACTTACATCTAGTGCCCTTTAGGAGGGATAAGTCGTACATGTTGATTTAAAATTCTGAGTTCAGGGCCCCCTTACTAGTAGCTGTTTTAGGGGTGCAGGTTTAACACAACTAAACCAAATTTAAATGTTGATGGAAGGGTAGATAAGAGGAGAATAACAAGTGGACAAACCTGCATGGCAAGCAACATGAATAGATAGTTATGGCTATAGGATGTCCTTAAAGGGACTTTACTGATGTAGAAAATAAACCATAGGATGTAACAATGGAGACCAAAGTAAATATAAATTTATAAACATTTTATAAATCTTTGAAATATTTAAAACTTTAAAATAGCTGTTTACAATTTAAATTAAAAGAGGGGTGGGGTGGGAAAATATAGGGATATAACTATACATAAAAAAGGGACAGGTCCTGAAGGCCTAAGACTCTGTTCAAAATGGTAATGGCCTCATGCCAAGGAGTTCAAGAGCATCCATGAGGCAATCTTGAGTCTCGAGAAGCTGCTCCAACACAGTGGCCAGACTCCTGAGGTCAGCTTGGACTCCTTGCAACTCATCCACCATAATCCTCATTCCCTGGCCAAATGCCTCCTGAGACACAGGCTCCTGGCCTGGAGCAGGTGCTTCAGCCACTGAGCCAGGCTCAGGAGCTACTGCCAGGTCAGCAGATGATGGTGGGAGGGGCCACTAGGGGTCTTGGCCTCCCTCGGCCAGCAATGGCTGGCTGGCCTCAGTCCCTGGAGTAGAAAGGGGAGAAGGCTCTACTTGGATGGCTGCATTTTCTGGCCCTGGGCCTCTTGTATGTGGGGGGGAGGGGCTAGATTGCCATCACTGTGTTCTCTGATGATGATGTTGGAGGAGAAGCCGATCTTGGAGGCTGCAGGCCCCCAAGCAGTGGCCTAGGCTCCATCAGCAGAAGAAAGGACATGGCCCTCATCGTCATCTTCCTACATTTCCTCCCTTCTCCTCCTCCTCCTGTGAAGAGAACATAAAATGTCTGTCATTTCATGTTTTCGTATGCTCCAGGGTGTGATGTGCATGATCATACAGGCAGTTAGAGGGCATTCATTTCTGAGAGGGGTGTAGGCAAAAAGAAGTGCTCTTAGCTGCGGGACATGCCATCATATAGGTGGGGGAAAATCCATATAATGGTTACTAGATATACGGACACTTCAGTTTTAGTATTTCTTCTAGATGGTGCTTCATTAGTGATATGGGTTTGTAGGTAGACTCTGTGTCAGGGTAGTTAGGGTTTGGTTGCAGTCAACGGTCATGATGCAGCACATAAAGTCTGGGTGTTTCTAGGATAGGGGGCTTATATTGTACTTTCAGTGGTAATAAATTTAAGAGTGGGTTTGAACACCATGAAGACTTTCCTGCTAGGCCCGAGGCTGACTTCCATGTAATGCTTCATGACAGTGCTGCCCGTGACCCATAGAAATGCCATGGTCAGAGTGTGTTTTCATGAGGGTTTGTTTAAGTTCAAAGAAGAGACAGGGTCATGCTGAATGGTAGGCCAATAGTGTGGCTGGCGATCGAAGCAGGAGATGGACCATGTGAAAATCTCCCTGAAGGCCATATCATGAACTTACTGCTTGGGACGCATCTGGTCCAGCCACCTCCTCTGTTTCCTGGGCCTTCTTCTTCAGGTTCTCAGTCTTTACAGAAAAATAGGAATTCAAAATTTTGGAGTGAATTTTAAAAGAGTTGCTGGTATTAAAAGGCCCATATATTATTATTATTATTATTTGAGTTTTTTCTATACCGGCATTCGCGATGGAATCGCATCATGCCGGTTTACAAATAACAAGGTGTGCCAAAAGGAAAAATAAATAATAACATTAACAGGTGCTAAAAGAAAAAGTAGCAGTTACAATAAAACAGGGACGTAATACAACTTGGAACGGTGAAGAGGTGATAGTAATTTAACAGAGAAAAAGAAAAAATGCCAAAAATGCCAAACCTGGCAAAGTTTTTGATTACCCTGTTGGGTGGTCAGAGTTGATTAAGGTGAATTAAGGTTCAGTTGGAGTCTGGAAAGGCTTTCATAAATAACCAGGTTTTAAGTCTTTTCCTGAATGTTGGAAGACAGGGTTCCTGTCTCAGTTCTGGTGGGATGGAGTTCCACAGAGTAGGTCCTGCTGTGGAGAATGCCCTGTCTCTGAGAGTTATGTGCTGAAAGGTTTTTGGAAGGAGGAACCTGTAGTGAATCTCTGTAGGACTCTCTGATCGGTCTGGCGGAGGTATGTTTTTTAAATGGGATTTGAAGGTTAAGCGGAGAGAGTTGATGGATAGCTTTGTAGATGGTGGTAATGGACTTATATAAAATTCTATAGTGAACTGGCAGCCAGTGCAGGTCTTTGAGAATAGGAGATATGTGGTCTCTTTTTCTTGTGTTTGTAAGTATTCTGGCCGCCGTGTTCTGGACCATCTGGAGGGGTTTAGTGTGAGAAGATGGGAGACCTAATAGAATGGAGTTGCAATAATCTAACTTAGAGAAGATTATTGATTACACATATATATATATTACACATTATATATATTACACAAGATTACACATATATATATATATATGTTAGCATATAGGCCGAGAGCGAGCAACTCTTGTTTTATTTTATTTTTTTATTTAATTCTTTTATATACCAACCTTCATGACATATGTCATATCAGATCAGTTTACATGGAACCTGGGGGTTAACATTGTTTAACAACCAATTAACAATAGGTCATTCACAGGAGGCAAAGTTACATTTAACAAGGAGATTTTGCACTGGATAGCTGGATAAGTATCTTTTAGCTGGCTAATTTGTGGGCGGGCAGTGGGAGGATCTGGGAGGCACTGTGTATCCGATTAAAAACCAGTTAAGTAGCAATATTTTTTCTTATCCAATTAAGTTCAGTGGTTAGGTTACATCAGCCATAGAACTAATCTACCCTAGCTGGATTTAACTTATTCGGCTATGTAGCGCCTTGACCCCGGATATTCCCTTGTAACTTAGCCGGATAAGTCATATCCGGCTACGTTACATACCCAGCCAGCGCTGAATATAGGGCCCCAGAAAATTATGTGCATATATGTGCATGCATGAGCAACAGAACATTTATTTATTTATTTATTTATTTAAAGATACTTTTATACCGATATTCGTGGGGACATCATATCGGTTTACAGCGAACTATAGAAATGAAGATTACAATGAACAGGGCAAGGGGGAGGGGATACAACGAACCAAAGGAAAGCAGTAAAGAAAGAAGCAATAGCAATAGGCATAATTAATAACAAAGTAAACAGTAACAGTAAACAGATGTAACATGTTAATATAAACGGGCATATACAATTATCGCATGACATAGAATGAGGGCTGCTAAGGGTTTTGGGGGAAGGCTTGTTTGAAAAGCCAGGTTTTTAATTGGGATCTGAATTTCGTCATGCATGGTTCTAGCCTGAGGTGGGTCGGAAGAGCATTCCAATGCGTGGGGCCAGCAATGGAGAGCGCCCGCTCCCATTGCTGGCCCCACGAAAAAATGGGCGGATTTGGGATGGTTCAGAGGTATTCCAGATTGGGGCCAACATTTACACATGTAAATCCCAATTTTAAAACCGGCCATCACAGCGCGCATTGGGTTGTTACCTTCGCATATTTACTTTTGCTCTTTTTCAGGTATAAGTCACAATACAATTCATTATAGCCAAAAACGGACTGGATGAGGGGGATGCGTAAACTGGGGAGTGTGCAAGCTGAAGAACCAGAGGGGTCTTGATGATCTAGACAAAGACTGGGCAAACTGGTGGACTAAATGGTCAAACTGGTTATGTTCTTCACACGCATATGTTTTAAAATGTGCTCACTTGTGCATGTAAAAGCTGATTATTCCTAAGAAAAAGTACGCAAATAATGTTTCCTCGCGTAACCACTTAAAATTAGAAGCACATATACATACACTAGGCATATTTTATACTATATGCATGCACTTGGACCGACGATTTAAAATTCCAGGGTACATGTGCTTGCATCCACATATGCATGTATGTGAGTGTGTGCACGCTTGTTTTAAATTTACAGTCCCTGTGTGCACTGTAGCTGCTACTGTGACCTCTAATGTTTGGAGTGAGTAGCATGACTTCTAGCACACTCTTAATGCACCTAGATGAGGTGTGCTGCCACCAGGCTCAAAAGTACCCCAGAACAGGGACACTCCATGAACCGCCGTCCTACTCCTTTTTATGAGGAAGCCAGCTGGGCAGTCCAGCCAGTGTGAATATCCCTTTCCGGTAATAGCTTATAAAGAAGGGATAACTGTGGTACAACAGGGCATATAGTTTTGCAGAGTAACAGGAAGTGTATGACAGGGCCAAATCTCTCTCTTCTGAAAGAAGAACATTTGTTTACTCAGCTATCAGGGCCACGATTAAATCTATTATTTATTTATTTCATTTGGATTCTGCCTATAATAACAATATTACATGTCCCAGAGGAATTTCTAGCTCATAATTGCACCTTTACTATACTTGTGACTATTAGTTTAAGTCCTCTCTTGTTGTCCTTGCCTACAATTTCACTCTTGCATTATATTAAATTGGCAATATACTGTATGTACATTGATCATGCTATTAATAGAATATATATTTGTTATTGTATCTAAATAGTAACATAGTAATGACGGCAGACAAAGACCAAAATGGTCCATCTGGTCTGCCCAGCAAGCTTCCCAAGGTAGTAACTGCCGCTCCGTGCATGTTACCCCCATGTTTCTCTTAAGGGTAGTAACTGCCGCTCCGTGCACATCAGCCCTTCACCCCCAACGCATATAGTTCTTTTGGATTACCATGCCCCAGATGCATGACTCTGCATTTCTTGGCATTGAATCCCAGCTGCCATATGTTCGACCACTCTTCCAGCTTCCTTAAATCCCATCTAATTCTCTGTACTCCTTCCGGTGTGTCCACTCTGTTGTAGATCTTAGTATCATCCGCAAATAGACAAACTTTACCTTCTAACCCTTCCGCAATGTCGCTCACTATTGACACTTGCCCTACCTGTAGGCCATATTGAGTCCCCACCAGCCACATCACCACATCGCTATAGTGCCCCCTAGTGACCCCAATAACCTAACCTAGAAACAGAGAAACATGATGACTGAAAAAGACGTATGGCCCATCCAGTCTGCCCAACTATCCAATTAGCATTATCATTCTCATCACCTCCTTAGAGTTCCCCTGTATTTATCACATGCTTTCTTGAATTCAGTTACTGTTTTTGTCTCCACCACTTCCACTGGGAGGCTGTTCCATACGTAAACCACCCTCTCTGTAAAGAAATATTTCCTAAGATTACTCCTGAGTCTAACCCCTTTCAACCTCATCTTATGACCCCTCGTTTTAGAGCTTCCTTTCCATTTAAAAAGGTTCACCTTATGTGCATGTAAACCTTTGAGATATTTGAATGTCTCTATCATATCTCCCCTATCTTGCCTTTCCTCTAGGGTATACATGTTTAGATATTTAAGTCTATTCCATATGCTTTAGAACTAAGATCACTGACTATTTAAGTAGCCACCCTCTGGACCGACTCCATCTTGTTTATATCTTTTTGAAGGTGCAGTTTCCAGAATTGTACACAGTATTCCAAGTGAAGTCTCATCAGTGACGTCTACAGGCCAATATCACTTTCCTTTTTATACTGACCATTCCTCTCTGTTTGCAGCCAAATATCTTTCTGGCTTTTACTGTTGCTTTATCCACTTGTTTGGCCACCTTAAGATCATCAGACACAATTAGCCCCAGATCCCGCTCTTTCTTTGTGTTTAGAAGAATTTCACCTCCAATACTGTACCTTTCCCTTGGGTTTTTGCATCCTAAATGCATTACTCTGCATTTTTTAGCATTAAATCTTAGCTGCCAGACCTTTGACCACTCTTTGACATTCACTAGATCTCTTCTCATGTTTTCCATTCCTTCCTAGCTGTCCACCCTGTAACAGATTTTGCTATCATCAGCAAAAAGACAAACCTTCCTCAACAACCCTTCCATTATGTCGCTCACAAAAATGTTGAAAAGAAATGGTCCAGGGACCTATCCCTGAGGTACACTGCTAGTAACAACTCCCTCCTCAAGAGAAAATTCCATTTACCACTACCTTTTGTCACCTCCCACTCAGCCAATTTTGAACTCATTCAGTCTCTAGGATCCATACCAAGGACACACAATTTATTTATAAATCCTTTATTTACTTTCCTAACAAAAAGATTAGTTACCTATATCCTTTTAGTTTTGCCCACTGCCCTTCTATTTACCCTAGATTTTCCCATCCAGCTATCGACTCCCTGGAATTCCACCATTTTGAGAAAGTTAGTTTTCGTGAAGTCCAGGAGACCCTCGCCTTAGAATAAACCTTCACCTCTTGTGTCCTGATATTGAACCACACCATCCAGTGGTCGCTGGTTCCCAGATGATCATCCACTACAACATTAGAAATGCTGTCCTCATTGGTAAGCATTAGGTCCAGTATTTCCCTCTCCCTTGTGGGTTCTGTTACCAACTGACCAAACAGTTCTTCTGGCAGAGAATCTAGGATCTCCCTGTTTCTAGAAGATATTGCAGTAGGAATATCCCAGTCAACATCTGGAAGATTAAAATCCCCTAGCAATAGCACTTCCCCTTTCATAGCAATTTTGTGAATATCCTCCATTATATCATTATATCTTTATCCATTCCCTCTTTCCAGATTAACCCACCTTGTAAGCCCAGCAATGCTGTTGCTTTAATACTATTTTTTTATATATTGTGCTATGCCTCCTCCCTTCCTTCTTACCCAGTCCTTCTGAGTAGATTGTAGCCGGGCATTACTATATCCCAGTCATAGTTTTCCGTGTACCAGGTCTCCATGACAGTTACTAAATCAGCTTCTTCCATGACAGCCTCTAGATCTGGGACTTTATTCCCCATACTATGACCATTAGGGTACATAGCTTTCCAAATATTGCCTTTTTTCCCATAGTTTCCATTTCTATATAAGTATTTAATGTTTTACTTACCTTAGGGCTTTGTTCACCCATCCCCAATTATTCTAGTTTATACCATTCCTCAGTAGGTTTATCATTCTCTGTTGAAAGACACTGCAGCCCTTCTTCAACAAGTGGATCTCATCTCTGCTCAGCAATCCTTGAAATATCATCCCATGATCCAGGAAGCCAAAATGCTCATGTCAGCACCATCTAAGCAGCCACCCATTTATCTTCTGCCTGGGCCTTTATCCTTAACTGTGAGGATTGAGGACAATTCTACCTGTACACCTATCTGCTTTACCCTCTCTCCCAGAGCCATGAAGTCACTTTTGTTAAGGTCTTTGTGGTACTTTGCAGTATCATTCATGCGAACATGGATGAGCAGCATCTGATAATGGTCAGTAGGCTTGAAGATTCTTGGCAATCTCTCCGTAATGTCTTGGATTTTGGCACCTGGCAGACAGCACACTTCCCAGGACAACATGTCTGGTCAGCAGATGGATACCTCCGTGCCCCTCAGAAGCAAGTCACCAACAACCATTACCCTCTGCCTCCTAGGTGCAGTGATTGCTGTGCCTGCAGCTTTGGTGTTTGCATGTCCTGGTTCTTCCATATCATGAGGAGGAACCAGCCCCACCCTCACCCCCATGCCCCTGTACCACCCCCTAGTGACCCCCCCATGCATAGCCTAACCAGCTCCCAACCCTACTAGCCATAATCTACTTACCCCATGTGAGTATAATGTCTGGCCTGCATGTTTTCCCTCAAGCACACTTTCATGCTTCACTACCAGGTGACAACTCTGGTGGTGAAGTTTAGCTGGCAAGCTGGTGATGGCATTGCGGAATAAAGCCAACCCAGAAGAACTGGAAGTTGCACAACATGGGAGCATACATAAATATGTTACATGCGCAAATTTGCGCATGAACAAAAGACCACAAGCAAATGAACGCAGAACATACACATGCAATGTATATGTAAAATTGTGTATATTGTATATTGTGCTTCATACTTGCGCACACACAATAAAAAATTCATGCGCTTGTGCACGCGAGCCCATATACGCATAAATATGGCCTCGTGCCATTCTTTTAAAATTATCCTTCATGGTAATGGTCAGACCTGATCAGAGGCAGTTTATTATATCATGGCATTCCATTTCTAGAGAATTTATTTCTGTTTCCAGATCAGTAAACATTCTAAAAGCAACATTTTTTGCTCTTGGAAATGTATTTAACATTTGCACAAGTATAGATTTTATGTATTGTATATTGAATTTATACATATGGGGTATGCGTTTTATTTAAAGTTAAACATTTAGTAATGTCTTAATTAAATATTTTTAATATTGTTTTCTAACAGCATTTTTTGGAGCTCACATGAATGCTTTTATCCATGTGGTTATGTACTTGTACTATGGATTAGCTTCGTGTGGTCCTCAACTTCAGAAGTACCTGTGGTGGAAGCGATACTTAACTATTTTACAACTGGTAAGCAAGTAATAGCTCAAATTTGTTTTTGTCTTTGTTGAAAAATCCTGTAACTGAAGAAGCTAATTGTATGGCTGTTATTTGTTTGTAGTGGAATTGCAACATAACCAATTCAAAAATTCAGTTAAAGTGCTACTAACATATGAAGAGCTGTAAAATATAGTAACGTAGTAATGAAGGCAGAAAAAGATGGTCCATCCAATCCGCCCAGCATGGATCTTATGGTAGTAACTGCCACATCTGCAGGTTACCCCCATGTTTCTGTTAAGGGTAATAACTGCTGCTCCATGCAGGTTACGCCTATGCATTTTTGTAAAGGGTAGCAATATTTACAATCAAATTTAGTGATATACACCTCAAAAAGGTAAATAATGTTTCAATAAATATTTAAGATTTACTTTTGATGCCTTTTGCCTGGCTACCATTTAACCACTTGTGAAAATTATGAGGCTGCTGATATAGGAGTGAAACATTACACAGGGGCATGAAACAACTCCAGGAAGCACAAATGTTACCTTAATGCATAACATCCAACAAATTGCTAAGAAGATAGCTCTGAAGTTTAAAGTTCTTTTTTTGGCGGTCATAATGTCAATTTTTAAATTGTCTAACTTGATCTGTCTCTATTTATTAATATATAATGGAGCAATCCATTTGGGTCTATAGGGGTTTACTGTTTTTGTGTTTTATTTTGTTATTTTAGGTAGTGTGTGTTTTGGGCCTGCGGAAAATAGTGGTTCACACCTTTTTCATTCAGATGGAGTAATATGTATTTTATGTGATTATATATATATATATATATATATATATATATATATATATATATATATATATATGGAGCAGCTTTTAAACTAGACCATGGGGGGAATCTGACCATCATTCAGCATTCTTTTTTTTAATATTTCAGATTAGATGTTCTTGCTAGAGAGGATGCAGCCTTTGGAGCAGGCATCCTCAGAGCAGCCCCTTTATTTCTTCCTCCCAAAATAGATAGAATTTGGTAATTCCCACTCATCTGGACTGGTGTAGCAGGACGAAATGAAAGAGGAAATTTTATTACCTATTAATTTTCTTTCCACCTCTCAGCCTCACAAAGCCACTTTTATTCTTCAACTTATCACTAACATATCTGAAAGAAGTCTTGTCCCCTCATTTTACCATTTGTTCTCTTTTCTTCCATTTGAATCTTTGCTTTCCTGACTACTTTCGCAGCTTCTCTTAGCTTTTCCAGACAATGTTGCTTATCTTCTTCATAAGTACGTGACGTGAGCATTTTGGCTTCCTGGATCATGGGATGATATTTCAAGTAAATATTTGCCATACTAGGTCAGACCAAAGGTCCATCAAGCCCAGTATCCTGTTTCCAACAGTGGCCAATCCAGATCACAAGTACCTGGCAAAATCCTGAAGGGAAGATAGATTCCATGCTGCTTATCCCAGGTATAAGAAGTGGATTTCTGCAACTTCACTTTAATAATGGTTTATGGACTATTCCTCTAGGAACTTGTACTCTTTGAAAGTGTTAACAACCGATTAACATTTATTAGTTCCACTCCCCCATTATTTTATATACCTCTATCATATCTCCCCTCAGCCATCTCTTCTCCAGGCTGAAGAGGACTAATCTCTTTAGCTTTTCTTCATAGGGGAATCGTTCCATTCCCTTTATCATTTTGGTTGCCTTTCTCTGTACCTTTTCTAATTATGTCAGTGATGATGCTTGGATTCTTTTCTTGAATGGTGACTCATAATGTGGAGCCTTGCATTGTGTAGCTATAAATTGGGTTACTCTTCCTTAAGTGCATCACTTTGCACTTGTCCAAATAAAATTTAATTTGCCATTTGCATGCCCAGTCTCCCAGATTTGCAAGGTCCTCTTGCAATTTCTTACAATTCTTTTGTGATTTAATAATTTTGCTTAATTTTGTGTCATCAGCAGTTTTGATCACTTCACTTGTTCCTATTCTCAGGCCGTTTATTAATATATTAAAAAGCAGTGGTCCAAGAACAGATCCTTGGTGCATTCGACTATTCATTCACCTTTCGCCATTGGTAAAATTTACCATTTAACCCTACTTTCTCTTTTCTCTCAGTCATGGAACCCTTGAGGACATCTCTGTCCAGTGGGAGAACATCTCCAACCTGCAGCAGGGAGTTCCCTTCCAAGCTACTCCGCCTCAGGTGGTACAACCGTTGCCTCTTCTCAGGGCTGGGGCGCCCATGTGGACAGCCTCCACACGCAGAGTCTCTGGTCCGCCCACGAAGCCCACTGCTGGATAAACTTTCTGGAGCTCAGGGCAATTCGCTACATTCTGTGGGCATTCAGAGACTGGTTGTCCTGCAAAGAAGTTCTGATATATCAACAAACAGGGAGGCACGGGCTTGTTCCTCCTCTGTCACAAAGCGGTGAAGGTGTGGACCCGGGCCCTGTTGCAGAGGATGTTGTTGCGTGCGACATACTTGCCCAGGTCTCTGAACGTGCTGGTGGACAAGCTGAGTTGCTCCTTCCAGCCACATGAATGATCCCTTAATCTGGAGGTAGCGGCCAATCTGTTTCATTTGTGGGGTACTCCAGATGTGGACCTCTTTGCCTCCCCGCACAATCACGAGGTGAACAGGTTTTGCTCCCTGTCGTCGGGGGGCAGCCATCTGGCCTGCGATGCATTCTCCCTCCAGTGGGGGAGAGGTCTACTGCATGTGTTCCCTCCTCTCCCGCTCCCCTTGAAGACCCTGCTGAAGCTTCAATAGGACAGAGGGACCATGATCCTCTTGGCGCCTTTTTGGCCCCAACGGGCCTGGTTCCCTCTCCTGCGGGACCTGTTGATCAGGCCCCCCCATCCGACTGGGGACTGCGCCCGATCTGATCACGCAGAACCAGGGCACCCTGCGTCATCCAAACCTCCGGGCATTGGCCCTAACGGCTTGGATGTTGAGTGCTTCATTCTTTGGCCCTTGGCCCTCTTGGACAGTGTCTCCCAGTTGCTGGTGGCTTCTAGGAAACCTTCCACCTGGAAGTCCTAGTTTGAAGTGGAGAAGATTCTCCATCTGGTGTGCGGGGCATGACTTGGATCCATTTACATGCCCCCTTCCCCAGCTGCTGGACTACTTGTGGCACCTTTCCGAGACTGGGCTGCAAACCAGCTCAGTCTGGGTCTATCTCAGCGCTGTGAGTGCGTACCATCGAGGCATTGCCGGTACACCCGTATCGGTGCAGCCTTTAGTACGCAGCTTTATGAGGGGCCTACTCCAGCTGTAGCCTCTTCTTCGGTCTCCTGTTGCATCCTAAGACCTCCCTTTGATCCGCTGCATTCCTGCAACACGAAGTTCCTCACCTGGAAAGTTATATTCCTGGTGGCGCTTACTTCGGCTCGTAGGGTCAGTGAACTTCAGGTCTTGATTACATACCTGCCATATACAAGGTTTTTTCACGATCATGTGGTCTTGCATACGCACTCTAAGTTTCTGCCTAAGGTTGTGACTGATTTCCAACTTAATCAGTCTATCGTGTTACCCACCTTCTTTAGTAGGCTTCATTCCCACCCAGAGGAACAGGTTCTTCATACTCTGGACTGCAAGAGGGCCTTGGCTTTCTATTTAGATCGCACAGCTAGTCACAGACAATCCACTGAGCTCTTTGTGTCCTTCGATTCAAACCAGCTGGGAGTGGCGGTGGGTAAACAGACTTTATCCAACTGGCTGGCGGATTGCATCGCCTTCTGCTATGCGCAATCAGGTCTTCCGCTGGCCGGCAGAGTTAAAGCTTACTCTGTGCGGGCTATGCCAATGTCGGTGGCTCATATGCGAGCAGTCCCCATCGTCAAAATTTGCCGGGCTGCCGGGCCGCAACATGGAGTTCTCTTCACATGTTTGCAGCTCACTACTGCCTGGACAAGATGGACATCAGGACAGTGTCTTTGGTCAATCCATCCTGCACAATCTGTTCCAGACCTGAACCCAGCTTTTCCTGCCTAGTGCACCTGGTGGGAGCCAGGCAGTCCCCTGTCTACCAACAGCACCACAGTTGTTGTGCCTGTTGGCATTTTGTTCGGTAGCTGTGGTCTCACCTGCTATCAGGGACAGCCTGGAGCTTGGTATTCACCCAAATGTGAGGAATACAATCCTGCTTGTCTTAGGAGAAAGCACAGATGCTTACCTGTAACAGTTGTTCTCCTAGGACAGGAGGATGTTAGTCCTCAGGAATCCCGCCCACCTCCCCATGGAGTTGGATTCTCCTTCCGGTTTGTTATTTTATTTTTTCGCTTGTATTTTTCTGTGTTACAAGGGGGACCTCACATGGACGTGCGGATAGTGGTATGCTGGGCATGCTCAGTGTGCTGGTCAAAGCTTCTAGTAACTTTGACAAAAGTTCTCCAATATCTATGCTCTCTTCTCCATTGTTACAAACCCACATGCCCTCCACTTTCTGGCCTGCACCTTATTCTCCAATCTACCTTTTAAGCAGGCACTTACTTCCTTCTGAGCATTCTGGCTGCTCAAACTCTCTGGAATCCTCACAAAATGTATCTGCTTGACAAGGGAAATATTCAAAACTTGGCTTTTGTCTTACTAATTCCAAAAGTTAGCTGAGCAGAGCTTTTGAAAAACCAATCTGACCTCTGAAATTATAGGTGTGGAAGAGATGTTAAATTATGCAAACACAAATAGAATAGCAGAAGGACGTCTTACATTTATAGTCAAAATGCAAAGGACTCTGTCAAATAATCAAGTGTGTATTTAAAAGACACTCTCAAAGAAGCTGTAGCAAAGAGCATGAAGCCAGCTGGCTAAGAGTAGCCTCTTCATTATTTAACCTAGCCTTGAGCTGGATTAGCACTGAATTGAAAAAACGATGAATCTACATCAGGACTTCTCAAACCGTCCTGGGGACCCCAGGATAGCCGCAGTGAATATGCATGAAATTAATTCGCATGATGAGTTTCCAATTTATGCAAATTTCTCATGCTTATTCATTGTGGAGTTTGTGAAAATTTAATTGATGATAAAGTCCCTAAGACATGTATGGGAAGTCCTGCTCTACATTGAGAAGTGGTCTGTGAATAAAAATAGAGGAAAAAAATCTTAGACAGCATTAGTAATGTAGGAAAAGTACTCAAGAAAAAGATTGTGTTTTAAACTTTACAGTATTTTGCTGAGAAGTTTTTATTTTGTGGTGATGACCCTGCATTGCCAAAATCACGAGTCCAAGGTAGTGCATGCAAATAGACCTAATGTATATTCATTGTGGCAATCGTGAAAACCCGAATGAGTTGAGACTGTCAAAGAACAAGTTTGGGGACCCCTGCACTAGCCGGCTCAGCATTCCTTTGTCTGCATCATTTCTGTTTTTATGTGACAATAACATTTTTTTGCTGAGAAGTGAGATAAATGTGGTCTTTGAAACTCAGTCACATGTTCTTACAAATACAGTCTATGTGTTCTTTTTCAGGTCCAGTTCCATGTTACAATTGGTCACACAGCCCTGTCTTTGTACATCGATTGCCCATTCCCAAAATGGATGCACTGGGCTCTGATCATTTATGCTATCACTTTCATTATACTCTTCGCAAACTTCTACTATCGGACATACAAGGAACCTAAAAGACCTGCCAAGACTGGAAAATTAGCAGTGAATGGGGTAATGGCAAATGGCTTGTGCAAACCAGAGAACAAACTGGTGCTAGAAAATGGAAGAAAAAAGAGGAAGGGGAAAGCAAAAAGGGAATAATTTAACAAGGCCTTGTAAATTGACAGCAATGAGGAACCCCTATTTTGGTGAAACACTGTAAAGTATCCAAAGGCTACTGATGATTTAGGACATACAGATCCTTCCATCATTGGTATCAAAGTTGTTCAAGCATTCTGAAAGCGCAAAAAACAAAAGCACATTTAAGTTGCTTTTTTATTATCATTTTAATTTTATTTATTTAAGATCTGGTGAGTTGTGTGTAAACGTTTTGATTGCTGATGTTATGAGAATATACAGGATCTTTGCAGTTATATCAGCAATCCAAAGGTTAAAATCATGAGTAATGGAATTTATTATATAAGAGGCAAGCTTTTCTGAATGATAAGCTAACTGTTAAATCATTTTAATTTGCTTTCTGTTGACAATTTATTTCAAAATATTGTTGTGCTCTCTCTGATCAAAGCATTCAACATTATTTTGACCATGTCATTTTAAAAGCTCAGTCATGTTTATTTGCTGTTGGAGTCAAGATGTTCTACGTTATGGTGGCCCTGACTTCATTTCATGTATTGTATGTGTATGTTCATTTTGTCTTCCAAAATGGTACAATATGTCTTGGATCAGCATCTAATCAGATAAGTGAATCCCAGGTATTGTATTCTTTTCTTGAATGGAAAGAGGACCGGAGGGAAAATCTGCTACCTTCATTGGTGGCCCCTGAACTTTTTCTTCTTCTTGTTTCTTGGAGAACACACACAGCACCCTCCCATAAATCTAGAGGTAATAGACTTAAAGGGGAGCTCTCACAGAATCTTGCATTGCTATTTTAGACCTTAAATGGCATATAAAATGGGTCTCAGTTTTTTTCCAGACCATGTCAGCATTTAGTTGATCTGTTTTGATCTAGTTTGATTGTCCTGAAATCGTAAGAACATAAGAATTGCCATGCTGGGCCAGACCAAGGTACACTGAGCCCAACATCCAATCCAGGATTGCAAGTACCTGATAGATCCGTTTAAGTAGATTTAATTCCTGTTACTCACGCCCAGCGATAGCAAAAGCTTTCTTTAGGTCTGCCTGTATAATAATGTGACTTTTCTTCCAGGAACTTGTCCAAACCTCTTTCAAACCCCACTATGCTAGTTGCCTTGATCATGTCCCCTGGCAACAGATTCCACAGCTTGATAGTGCACCGAGTGCAAAAGTATTTGCTTTTGGTAATCTCTACCTTTGAGAAATTCTTGTGCACAAGAAGCACTGTTTCACAAAAGATAGAAGCAATCATTCCTGTTACTAGCAGTAGGCTAGAAGAATCTTTTACAACATCATAGTAACTCCACACTGTGGGGGTGGATTGATTCATGCATCACATTCCTTTTGGCACTTTCTAATCAAAGTACCTGAAGAACAGGAGTCAGTGAAATAATTTATAAAACAATGTAAAAAACGTATAAAATGCTCTAAGTTCATCCTCGCCATTTTCTGTCTTAAAGACAAAGGGCATTTTGATGGGGTGAGAAGCTCTTTAAACTTAAAATATTCTGGAAAATTATTAAAATATCTTCTAGACCTAAAAGAGAGTGTATAGATTTTTATGTTTATGCTTTTATGGTTTGTGAGACCAGTCCTCAAATAACCTCTTGTGAGAAATACTTGGTTCATCCACTCTTCCCAGACTGGCTGCTACTCCTGCAACACTCTTGACCCTGATCTTTAAACTAATTTTCCTGCACTACCATGACTCCATTAGGCAGCCTGGATTTTTACTATTGTCAATTCATGTGCTCTACTATTAAGAAGAGACACTAAAATCACGTTACCATTATTATTAACAGTATATTTATGTATTATTACAAATAGTGCTGTACAATTTAACAATATTTATTAAGCTACAAATATATTTACAGTTGTATGGAAAAGTTTAGATACCCCTGGTGTGTTTCAAGGAATCTTTTAAGTGAACAGACGCTGACTCAATCTCTACCTCTATCTTTCAATGCCTTAGGATTAATTGTTTATTTCTTCAGTCCATATGGGACATTTCTAGATCAAGTCGCTGGTGTGTAGTGTGTACAATCAGTGAGAAATTTTATTCAGAGCTGATATTTTAACTGTAGTAGAACATGTTCAAAAAATTCTAATACATTTAAAAGATTGTATTAATGGGGCGAATGATTGAGTAGCCCGGGTTCTCCAACATAGACCATGTTAAGTCTTAAGGTAGGACTTAAAAGTTCCAAGCTTGCTGACATCCCTGTATCTAATTCTATTTTTTATTTGTATGCTCCTTAAAGTTTTCAGACTATCTCTGCATTTTGGTTGTGCACAAAATTAAACATGACATTTTTCTCCAATTTTAATGCAAAATTACAATTTATTTGCTAACTTTAACAGAATGAAAATAAAAAGATGAATAAGGCATATGTAAATATATGGATACCATTTCAGTCAGTACTATGTAACATTTCCTATGGCAGAAATAATAATTTATAAATGTTCCCTGTAGCCAGCTAAGTCTTTCTAGTCTTGTTTTTGCAATTTTTTTTCCCAGTTGTCCTTACAGAACTCTTCTAACTCACACATGTTCTTAGGACTATTTGTGTGCAATCCCCACAAATTTTCAATAACATTCAAGACTATGAAGGCTATTCCAAAGCCTTCATCTTTTTTCTTGTAAGTACTTCATGGCTGATTTTGAGGCATTTTTTCAGATTGTTATCTTGTTGAAATATCCAACCTCTTTTCACCTTCAGTTTCTTCACTGATTGTGGGACATTACCTTCTAAAATGTTTCAGGCTTATCAAGGTTTTAGTTCACAAACTTTACACATTGACTTTGTGATGGAGTTGTAAAAAAAGATTTGTTTCTGACAATCTCCCATGCTGAACATTGTTGTGTAAGCAATGGTGTACTGTGGACAACTATTCCAGTGTCAGCTAATATTTTCAGCAGGTCATTTGCAAGGATCTGTGGGTTCTGTTTTTTAGATCTGAGCAGTTTTTGGGCAATTCTATCATATTTTTCTTGGTCTTCCAGATCTTACCTTAACCTCAACAGTTCTGTGTAACTTCTATTCCTTAACAGTGTTTCTAACAGTTGAAGTTGCTAACTGGAAGCATTTGCAGATATTTTTTATAGCCTTTCCCTGCTTTGTAAGAGTGAATTATCTTCATTTTCAAATGCTCAGACAGCTGCTTTGAGGAGCCTATGGTTGTTGAAAGTAGTCCAGAACATCAGTCACAGCTTGAGAGGTTAGAGGAGTCAGCATATTTCTTCAACTGTGGAATTGCCTTCACAACATTGAAGAGCTAATGAGTCAATCAACTTTTTGGACCTTATTAACAGCTTAAAAAAAGAAGTAATGCATCAACTAGACAGGTATCCAAACTTTTCCAAATGCCATATTCACTTTTTTATGATTTTCAGTCTGTTAAAAATCAGTAAATAAATAGAAATTTTGCATTAGAAATTTCAGAAAGCTGTTATGTTTAACTTTGTAAACAAAAGTAAGCTCCCTGATGCAAAACCTATAAATGTAACTTAACACCACAACATATGCTACTATTACAAAATATTAAATTAAATTAAATTAAATTAAATTAAATATGTAACCTATTGTTGTAATGGGTATCTGGGCTTGGCAATGAGGGCTGTCCAGGAGGAAAGGAGCTTACTTGGAGGGGCAAGGTCGAGACCTGGTGGCAAGGTCAATAGGGTGGCAAGGGTTCAAAAATCTGGCCCTTTGTGATAAACAGCCTATTACCATAAAACACGCCCCTTTTCCTATTGCATCCGATATTTAGTGCATTTTGATAAATTCAGGCCTAAATCGGACAATTTAGTTGTAACATCTGTTGAATAAAGATATAGTTGGTTAACTGTCCTGGAAAGACTGGATTCAATAAGAGATTCAATCTTCCAAATGTCTTCCAGTGTTATATTCTCTGGTTCAGTACCTGGCTATGCCTCAGTAAAGCAAGGTATTTAAGGTTGAGGAGTAGGGGCTGGAATAGCTGAAGTTCTATTTTGGCCAAGCGACATTGAAGAAATTGATATTATAACGTCAAGTTCCTCTCCCGCAGAACCACCTACAATAGGACAAATTCGCTATAGATTCCCATTAATCCTCAGAAACTCCACTGAAAGGGACCACAAGATACCAGGGGACCATGAATGAGTTCTCTAATTATTCCATGTACAGATTGAGGTTTAGGTGGTGTAGAATACTCCTCCAAACTTAGAGTGACTTCTGCTACTGAAATATTCAGAGTTACCTGCCCGATACACAGCATAGAAATGGAGGGAGACGTTATTTTACCCTTTCTCTTCTTCCCCATTCTCTGGGAAAAAAACATCATAAGGGGTGTGCCCCTTTGGTGTGCAGCTTAGGTGTGCCACTTACTGCCACCTTGTGAGGATCCCCACGCCTCGATGGACCCAGCAGTGGGGTATTCAAACTGTTGCCAGCAGCAGACTGCTGCTCAGGAAGATCTCCATGGTCCCTGGTAAGGAAAGGGGGACTCTCCTGAAGGCACCTTTTTCACTTGTGTAAAGTGTGTTACATATTTAATTTAATTGTTTGTAACACTAGCATATTTTGGGCCAGATTTTAAAAACAGCGCGAGGGCTTAGATTTGTTTGCGCAACCCGGCGTGAACAAATCTATGCCCGATTTTATAAAATCCGGGGTCGGCGCACACAAGGGGGTGCACACTTGTGCACCTTGCGCGCGGTGAGCCCTAGGGGAGCCCAGATGGCTTTCCCCATTCCCTCCAAGGCCGCTCCGAAATCGGAGTGGCCTCGGAGGGAACTTTCCTTCCGCCCCTCCCCCACCTTCCCCTATCTAACCCGCCCCCCAACCCTAACTAAACTCCCCTCCTGACCTTTATCTCGAAAGATACGCATGCTTCTGGGCAGGTGTAACTTGCACGCGCCGGCTGGCTGCCGGCGCGCCACCCCTCAGAACGGCGGCTGTGCCGGAGGCCTCAGTCCCGCCCCTAGGCCGGCACCCAGCCCATGGCCCCGCTTCTGGAACACCCCTTTTTGCAAGCCCTGGGACGTACGCGCGTCCCGGGGCTTGCGCACGCTGCCGAGCCTTATGCAAAATAGGCTCGGCGGGCGCAGAGGCAGATTTTCTCAGGTTACGCGCGTATATTATGCGCATAGACTTTGAAAATCTGCCCCTTTGTGTTATGTTGGATTTATAGATTTTGCACCAGGAGACCTACTTTTGTTTATATTGATTTTTAGGCTTTCTGGTTTTTTCAGGTTTTGTCATTTTATATATATATATTTATTTATTTGTATGGTAGTACTATATTATGTTTAACTTTGTATCATGCAGAGGTTGTGTCAGCTTCTGTTCATATAGAGATTCAGTGAACCTTACAATTTAGCAGGGCTGCTAAACTTTTGAATACAGCGCTGCATATGGAGAGAATCAAATTGGGCCAGTCATTTTTTTTTTTAAATTTATATATTTATTGATTTAAAAAAAAATATTACAAAGTAAATACATATTCTTTAGAAATTTAACAAGAAATCTCTTCCAGACTTTTAACATCAACTATGATATAATCAATTGCAATTTGGATTCAACATCTTTTATAATGAGAAACAAAGGCTTATTACCTAATAGGGAGATTTTAAACTCAAACTTAACAGAAATATTCTGCATTGTAATTCCTGCGTTTACTCATTATTCACTGGATATGGGAGACATTGCTGCCAGTTTTCTTTGCTCTATAAATATTTTCAATTGGTCCAGAGAAAAAAAGATAAACGTATCTTGCTGTTTTTTAATCACACACTTACAGGGATAACGAAGTATAAAAGAATATCCCATATCTGTTACTTCCTGACGATGAGTCAGAAAGTTTTTTCTTTTCAATTGTGTGAGTGTGGATAAGTCAGGGAAAATTTTTACTACACCCTCATTGAATGAAATAGGATATTTTGTAAAATATACTTTCATCACTTTGTTTAGCTGCAGAAGATTCATAAATGAAACTAATAGAGTACCCCTGTCTATAATTTGATTATTTGTACTCTCTAAAAAGTTTGTCAGATTCCCTTGAAAGGGAGTCTCCTCTATATTCACATTGGGGTTTCTATTGGGGAGAAAATAACAAAAACTAATCTCAGGCAAATCATTTTCTGAAAGAGACAAAGTTTCTCTAAAGAATCTTTGTAAAGTTTCCATGGGAACTTCACCTGCTATACGAGGAAAATTCAACATTCTCAAATTTAATCGCTTCACATTATTCTCAAATATCTCGATTCGCCTGGAAAGAAACTCCCTGTCTTTGACGACGGCTACCTGGAATTCCACATTTTTCTTACCCATATCCTCTAAGATTTTAACTCTATCTTCTGTGGCTTTTAATTTATTCTGTATCTCTATTACTTCCTGTTTATTTTCCCTGGCATTAACATCCATTTTCTTCTCTAACCCTTTTAAATTTAAAGACATCGCTGCCATCATGTCCCACAATACCTCCAGTGTAACCACCGTGGGTCGTTCTAAAGTCTCTGGCAAGCTCATTCTATCAGCAGTTTGGACTTCTGTTCTTTGATCTGCTTTCCCCTCAACGCCTCCTTCACTAGGTGGCGTGGCATCAGTAGAATGAGACTGTTCCAGTGTTACTTCAGAAGCTCTCCACTCTGGTGGTAGTCCCAGATTTGGGCTCAGTGAAGCCTCCTCCATGGATTCTGATCCACCTCCCTTAGGGCCAGAATCAGCGGTTTCTTTGGCTACTGGATTTAATGCAGGATTTACCATAAAACGTACAATTTCCTGCTGTGTTAATGTCGGAAGCTGCAAGGGGGGATACACCCTTACCTTGCCCTTTCGTTTTGGAGGCATCTTATATAACTTTCGATTGCAGGTTGTTCGTTTCAGGTAACAATGCAGTCTATTAGCCTCTGTTGCGGTAGCTTCTCTTTATCAGGAAATAGTAACCTCTCGACCTCTCGCATCCGAACGAAGCCGAACAAAGCCGCGCGCCCCTTAGGAGCGCGCGGCTTGGTGGCGCGCCGGCGGCAGTGGCGCGCCTTAGGACGCTGGTCTTATAGCGTCCTCCAAGGGCTCCACCCTCCGGTGCAACAGGGAGCAGAGAGGTCCAAACAAGGAACAAAATGGCTCACCCGGGGCTGCCTCCAATAGGTAACTGCTGGGGGCCAGTCATTTTTATTAAATGATTGCATGCATTAATAGACAAAAAATACTATATATAAAAAAAAAGTAAAAATGAAAAACATTTTAAAGAATGGGAGAGGTATGCTGTCTAGGATAAAATATGCTATATATCAGCATATTTACAGACAACTGAGAGCCAAGATTTTAAGTGTCTGTTAGAATTGTTATAGTTTGAAATATGCCTACTTCAGACATAAAAAGAAAAAATTAGTTAGATGACTGTAATTATTTAAATCCCTAAATGGTTTTTGTTCTTATCTCCTCTCTATTCCTCTCTCTCTTTCTCACTCTCTCCATCAGCAAAGTCTCTGATTTGATCTGTACTTCAAAACCACAGCTTCAACAATCGTACTGTGCTTCTGTGTATTCTTGCTATATTCAATTTATCCTTCTCCACTGGGACTTTTTCTTAACTGTTTAAATCAGTTGCATTCTTTCTCTCTCTAGCTTCCATCTGATCTCCTTGCTTCTGCTTCTCTGTAAGATCCTGGAGTGAGATGTGTATGCCCAACTGCTGGAATTCTGTTATCCTCCTTCACTCTTCCTCCTTCTCAGTCTGCATTTCACCCATCCTTTTCTACTGAATCTTTTTTGCCCCACTTGCTAATCATGTTCTGACTTCTTTATATGGTGACGTGTCCTGTATCCTTATTTTCCTTGACTTGTTTGCTGAATTTAACACCCTAAGCCACAATTTTCTCAACAAATTATTGTCCCTGAGTGTTTTTGGTCTGGTTTGTAATTGATTTTCCCCTTATCTTATTGACTATCAAAATTCTAGTCAACAGCTCTCTGTATGGTCCCTCTTTACTAACAGTAGGTGCTGATCAAGGTTAATTACTAGGTCCATTCTTTTTCTCACTCTCCTTGGTATCTGTTCCTTCATCTCTGTTTATAAGTATTCAGTTTGGGGTAGATTTTCAAAGGGTTATGCGCGTAACCCCCGAAAACCTACCCCAAACCCCCCCTGCGCACGCCGAGCCTATCTTGCATAGGCTGCTGGCGTGCGCAAAGCCCCGGGACGCGCGTATGTCCCGGAGCTTTCCTGGGGGGCATGTCGGAGGCGTGTCGGGGGGGGGGGGGCATGTCGCGGCAGGCATGTCATCGGGGGCGTTCCGGGGGTGTGCCCGTGGCCTCAGGACCAGCCCCCGGACCGGACCATGGCGTGCCAGCGGCCGGCCCGGCGCAGTGAATATTAAAAATCTGCAGAGTAAAAACTAACCGGCTAGTATGCAGGCTCAATATCCAGCTAAAATTAACAGGGCAAAATTTATCTGGCTAGCTTTTGGCTTGCCATTTGAGTGACCAGGGTGGATTGGATAAATAAAGCCAGTTGAGCACTTCACGAGAGTCTTACCCACTGTGTTTGGAAACTCCAAAGCCTATCTGCTCTATTGTGCCTCTGATCTTTAGGTATCAACACATTCAGTCTAGGAGGGGGATTCCCTCCTGGAGTTCAGTACATGTTTCTCAAGAGTATGACCCTGTACTCATGTTAGAGAAGATGTCTGTTTTCCAATGCCAGGCCAGACGGCACAACAGTCAATGGATCACATAACTGAATTGGTAAAGAGTTTCTTTTACCTTGTTAACAGTCAGTAACAAGGAGGGCACTCTCCAGCCTCTTCTGTCAAGAATTTTGGATTTTTTCCCTCAAAGGGGAGTCCTTCTTTCCTGCATACTTCAGAAGCACCCAGCAGAAGTCCCAGTGATTTAGGCTAACCTATCTCAGTCAGGCAGGTCATCCTTTTCTGGGAAGTAGTCTAGCCAGCATTTTAAGCATGGGTCATGGGGCACCACCGATTGAAACATGCCCAGAATTATTTTACTACTACTACTTAACATTTTTATAGCACTACACGACATACACAGTGCTGTACTCCCCTCTGGATTCTTCTCTGAAGTGACTAAGGTCCTCGCCCAGATTGACTTCCTCTTCATCTGGGTCATAAGGGTCACCACTCTGTTCTGAAGAAGAGTCTACAGGGATTCCCTCAGACACCTTACCTGACTTTCCAGAGCATTCATCTCCACCAGAAGACCTCTTGTATTTCAGATTCCTAGACAATCTGGATACGGCACTGAGAGTCAATGTCTATAAAGACAGGGATCCCTACACTGAAGTCTTTGGACTCCTTTGGATTTTGGAAGCTTCTTCCTATCAAGCAGCAATCCCAATACATCAAATTCTGCAGGATTTATAAACAAGAATGTGGGATGATCCAACCTCCTCACCCCAGTAGACAGGAAATTGGACCTTAAAAACAAAGTTTAGCAGACTCCTGGGTTTGGTGTAGTCCAGCTGTGATAGATAGTCAAATTTGGTTTAAAATGGGCTAAAAAGAGTAGAATCTTTTCCAACACCCCCATTCTCCCAACTGCCCTAGACAAAGACCCCAGGATGTTTGATAGTTTTGGGAAGAAAGGCTTCCAAAGTTTGATGCTCAATGCCCACATTGTAGCACATCGTCTCTACATAATGCAATATTCAAATGGCTGCATCATCAAGGCCTGCACAGTTGGCGCTGAGAGCCCATCGGGTAAGGCCTTCTAAAATACTCCTACCTCCGTCTCCCCTCGCCAACCACGAGGCGCCCAGCACCGCGCGGCCGTTCCAGGATGCCCGCTCCACCTCTTCTTCTTCAGCCGGCAGTGCCCTGCAGCCAATCCGGACCAGGGCTCAACGGTGACGACACAAACCATAGACTCACTGGGTTTTTAAAGTCCAGGCTCCTTCCCGGCAAGATCCTCTTCCCCACGGACCCGACAGATGGCAGGAGAGTTGAGAGTAGGCCTGCACAGTCGAAGCTGAGAGCCCGTCGGGGTAAGGCCTTCTAAAATACTCCTACCTCCGACGTCTCCCCTCACCAACCACGAGGCACTCAGAACCGCGTGGCCGCTCCAGAACGCCCGCTCCGCCTCTTCTTCTTCGGCCGGCAGAGCCCTGCAGCCAAACTGGGCCAGGGCACAACGGTGACGACACAAAACAGTGACTCACTGGGTTTTAAAGCCCAGGCTCCTTCCCGGCGAGATCCTCTTCCCCACGGACCCGACGGACGGCAGGAGAGTTGAGAGTAGGCCTGCATATTCGGCGCTCAGAGCCCATCGGGGTAAGGCCTTCTAAAATACTCCTACCTCCGTCTCCCCTCGCCAACCACGAGGCGCCCAGCACCGCGCGGCCATTCCACGATGCCCGCTCCGCCTCTTCTTCTTCAGCCGGCAGAGCCCTGCAGCCAATCTGGACCAGGGCTCAACGGTGACGACACAAACCATAGACTCACTGGGATTTAAAGTCCAGGCTCCTTCCCGGCGAGATCCTCTTCCCCACGGACCCGACGGACTGCAGGAGAGTTGAGAGTAGGCCTGCATATTCGGCGCTGAGAGCCCATCGGGGGAAGGCCTTCTTAAATACTCCTACCTCCGACGTATCCCCTCGCCAACCACGAGGCGCCCAGCACCGCGCGGACACTCCAGGACGCCTGCTTTGCCTCTTGTTCTTCAGCCGGCAGAGTCCTGCAGCCAATCCGGGCCAGGGCGCGCCCGGTGACGACACAAACCAGCGACTCACTGGGCTTTAAAACCCAGGCTCCTTCCCGGCGAGATCTTCTTCCCCGCGGACCCGACGGATGGCAGGAGATGTGAGAGTAGGCCTGTACAGTCTGCGCTGAGAGCCCATCGGGGTAAGGCCTTCTGAAATACTCCTACCTCGGACGTATTCCCCTCGCCAACCACGAGGTGCCCCAGCACATCGCGGCCGCTACCAGGACGCCCGTCCGCCTCTTCTTCTTCGGCCGGCAGAGCCCTGCAGCCAATCTGGGCCAGGGCGTGCCGGTGACGACACAAACCAGCGACTCACTGTGTTTTAAAGCCCAGACTCCTTCCCGGCGAGATCCTCTTCCCCACGGACCCGACGGACGGCAGGAGAGTTGAGAGTAGGCCTGCATATTCGGCGCTGAGAGCCCATCGGGGTAAGGCCTTCTGAAATACTCCTACCTCCGACGTCTCCCCTCGCCAACCACGAGGCGCCCAGCACCGCGTGGACACTCCAGGACGCCCGCTCCGCCTCTTGTTCTTCAGCCGGCAGAGCCCTGCAGCCAATCCGGGCCAGGGTACGCCGGTGACGACACAAACCAGCGACTCACTGGGCTTTTAAAACCCAGGCTCCTTCCCGGCGAGATCCTCTTCCCCACGGCCCCTACGGAGGGCAGGAGAGTTGAGAGTAGGCCTGCATATTCGGCGCTGAGAGCCCATCGGGGTAAGGCCTTCTGAAATACTCCTACCTCCGACGTCTCCCCTCACCAACCACGAGGCACCCAGCACCGCGCGGCCGCTCCAGGACGCCCGCGCCGCCTCTTCTTCTTCGGCCGGCAGAGCCCTGCAGCCAATCTGGGCCAGGGCACAACGGTGACGACACAAACCAGTGACTCACTGTGTTTTAAAGCCCAGGCTCCTTCCCGGCGAGATCCTCTTCCCCACTGACCCGACGGACGGCAGGAGATTTGAGAGTAGGCCTATACATTCGGCGCTGAGAGCCCATCGGGGTAAGGCCTTCTGAAATACTCCTACCTCCGACGTCTTCCCTCGCCAACCATGAGGTGCCCAGCACCGCGCGGCCGCTCCAGGACGCCCGCTCCGCCTCTTCTTCTTCGGCCGGCAGAGCCCTGCAGCCAATCTGGGCCAGGGCACAACGGTGACGACACAAACCAGTGACTCACTGGGTTTTAAAGCCCAGGCTCCTTCCCGGCGAGATCCTCTTCCCCACTGACCCGACGGACGGCAGGAGATTTGAGAGTAGGCCTATATATTCGGCGCTGAGAGCCCATCGGGGTAAGGCCTTTCTGAAATACTCCTACCTCCGACGTCTTCCCTCGCCCACCACGAGGCGCCCAGTACCGCGCGGCCGCTCCAAGATGCCCGCTCCGCCTCTTCTTCGGCCGGCAGAGGCCTGCAGCCAATCTGGGCCAGGGCACAACGGTGACGACACAAACCAGCGACTCACTGGGTTTTAAAGCCCAGGCTCCTTCCCGGCGAGATCCTCTTCCCAATGACCCGACGGACGGCAGCAGATTTGAGAGTAGGCCTGTACATTCGGCGCTGAGAGCCCATCGGGGTAAGGCCTTCTGAAATACTCCTACCTCCGACATATCCCTTCGCCAACCACAAGGCAACCAGCACCGCGCGGCCGAACCAGGACGCCCGCTCCGCCTCTTCTTCTTCGGCCGGCACAGCCCTGCAGGTAATCCGGACTAAGGCACGCTGGTGACGACACAAACCAGCGACTCACTGGGTTTTTAAAGCCCAGGCTCTTTCCCGGCGAGATCCTATTCCCCACGGACCCGACGGATGGCAGGAGATTTGAGAGTAGGCCTGTACAGTCGTCGCTTAGAGCCTATCGGGGTAAGGCCCTCTGAAATACTCCTACCTCCGACGTATCCCCTCGCCAACCACGAGGTGCCCAGCACATCGCGGCCGTCCCAGGACGCCCGTTCCGCCTCTTCTTCTTCAGGCGGCAGAGCCCTGCAGCCAATCTGGGCCAGGGCGCAACGGTGACGACACAAACCAGCCACTCACTGGATTTTAAAGCCCAGGCTCCTTCCTGGCGAGATCCTCTTCCCCACGGACCCGACGGACGGCAGGAGAGTTGAGAGTAGGCCTGCATATTCGGCGCTCAGAGCCCATCGGGGTAAGGCCTTCTAAAATACTCCTACCTCCGTCTCCCCTCGCCAACCACGAGGTGCCCAGCACCGCGCGGCCGTTCCAGGATGCCCGCTTCGCCTCTTCTTCTTCAGCCGGCAGAGCCCTGCAGCCAATCTGGGCCAGGGCACAACGGTGACGACACAAACCAGTGACTCACTGCGTTCTAAAGCCCAGGCTCCTTCCCGGCGAGATCCTCTTCCCCACTGACACGACGGACGGCAGGAGATTTGAGAGTAGGCCTATACATTCGGGGCTGAGAGCCCTTCGGGGTAAGGCCTTCTGAAATACTCCTACCTCCGACGTCTTCCCTCGCCAACCACGAGGTGCCCAGCACCGCGCGGCCGCTCCAGGACGCCCGCTCCGCCTCTTCTTCTTCGGCCGGCAGAGCCCTGCAGCCAATCTGGGCCAGGGCACAACGGTGACGACACAAACCAGTGACTCACTGGGTTTTAAAGCCCAGGCTCCTTCCCGGCGAGTTCCTCTTCCCCACTGACCCGACGGACGGCAGGAGATTTGAGAGTAGGCCTATACATTCGGCGCTGAGAGCCCATCGGGGTAAGACCTTCTGAAATAATCCTACCTCCGACGTATCCCTTCGCCAACCACAAGGCAAACAGCACCGCGCGGCCGCATCAGGACGCCCGCTCCGCCTCTTGTTCTTCGGCCGGCACAGCCCTGCAGCCAATCTGGGCCAGGGCGCAACGGTGACGACACAAACCAGCCACTCACTGGATTTTAAAGCCCAGGCTCCTTCCCGGCGAGATCCTCTTCCCCATGGACCCGACGGACGGCAGGAGAGTTGAGAGTAGGCCTGCATATTCGGCGCTGAGAGCCCATCGGGGGAAGGCCTTCTGAAATACTCCTACCTCCGACGTATCCCCTCGCCAACCACGAGGCGCCCAGCACCGCGTGGACACTCCAGGACGCCTGCTCCGCCTCTTGTTCTTCAGCCGGCAGAGTCCTGCAGCCAATCCGGGCCAGGGCGCGCAAGTGACGACACAAACCAGCGACTCACTGGGCTTTAAAAACCCAGGCTCCTTCCCAGCGAGATCCTCTTCCCCACGGCCCCTACGGAGGGCAGGAGAGTTGAGAGTAGGCCTGCATATTCGGCGCTGAGAGCCCATCGGGGTAAGGCCTTCTGAAATACTCCTACCTCCGACGTTTCCCCTCGCCAACCACGAGGCGCCCAGCACCGCGTGGACACTCCAGGACGCCTGCTCCGCCTCTTGTTCTTCAGCCGGCAGAGCCCTGCAGCCAATCCAGGCCAGGGCATGCCGGTGACGACACAAACCAGCGACTCACTGGGTTTTAAAGCCCAGGCTCCTTCCCGGCGAGATCCTCTTCCCCACGGACCCGACAGACGGCAGGCGAGTTGAGAGTAGGCCTGCATATTCGGGGCTGAGAGCCCATCGGGGTAAGGCCTTCTGAAATACTCCTACCTCCGACGTATCCCCTCGCCAACCACGAGGCGCCCAGCACCGCGCGGACACTCCAGGACGCCTGCTCCGCCTCTTGTTCTTCAGCCGGCAGAGTCCTGCAGCCAATCCGGGCCAGGGCGCGCCGGTGACAACACAAACCAGTGACTCACTGGGCTTTAAAAACCCAGGCTCCTTCCCGGCGAGATCCTCTTCCCCGCGGACCCGACGGATGGCAGGAGATGTGAGAGTAGGCCTGTACAGTCTGCGCTGAGAGCCCATCGGGGTAAGGCCTTCTGAAATACTCCCACCTCGGACGTTTCCGCTCACCAACCATGAGGCACCCAGCACCGTGCGGCCGCTCCAGGACGCCCGCTCCGCCTCTTCTTCTTCGGCCGGCAGAGCCCTGCAGCCAATCTGGGCCAGGGCGTGCCGGTGACGACACAAACCAGCGACTCACTGGGTTTTAAAGTCCAGGCTCCTTCCCGGCAAGATCCTCTTCCCCACGGACCCGACGGATAGCAGGCGAGTTGAGAGTAGGCCTGCACATTCGGCGCTGAGAGCTCATCGGGGTAAGGCCTTCTAAAATACTCCTACCTCCGACGTCTCCCCTCACCAACCACGAGGCGCCCAGTACCGCGCGGCCGCTCCAGGACGCCCGCGCCGCCTCTTCTTCTTCGGCCGGCAGAGCCCTGCAGCCAATCTGGGCCAGGGCACAACGGTGACGACACAAACCAGTGACTCACTGTGTTTTAAAGCCCAGGCTCCTTCCCGGCGAGATCCTCTTCCCCACTGACCCGACGGACGGCAGGAGATTTGAGAGTAGGCCTATACATTCGGCGCTGAGAGCCCATCGGGGTAAGGCCTTCTGAAATACTCCTACCTCCGACGTCTTCCCTCGCCAACCATGAGGTGCCCAGCACCGCGCGGCCGCTCCAGGACGCCCGCTCCGCCTCTTCTTCTTCGGCCGGCAGAGCCCTGCAGCCAATCTGGGCCAGGGCACAACGGTGACGACACAAACCAGTGACTCACTGGGTTTTAAAGCCCAGGCTCCTTCCCGGCGAGATCCTCTTCCCCACTGACCCGACGGACGGCAGGAGATTTGAGAGTAGGCCTATACATTCGGCGCTGAGAGCCCATCGGGGTAAGGCCTTCTGAAATACTCCTACCTCCGACATATCCCTTCGCCAACCACAAGGCAACCAGCACCGCGCGGCCGAACCAGGACGCCCGCTCCGCCTCTTCTTCTTCGGCCGGCACAGCCCTGCAGGTAATCCGGGCTAAGGCACGCTGGTGACGACACAAACCAGCGACTCACTGGGTTTTTAAAGCCCAGGCTCTTTCCCGGCGAGATCCTATTCCCCACGGACCCGACGGATGGCAGGAGATTTGAGAGTAGGCCTGTACAGTCGTCGCTTAGAGCCTATCGGGGTAAGGCCCTCTGAAATACTCCTACCTCCGACGTATCCCCTCGCCAACCACGAGGTGCCCAGCACATCGCGGCCGTACCAGGACGCCCGTTCCGCCTCTTCTTCTTCGGCCGGCAGAGCCCTGCAGCCAATCTGGGCCAGGGCGCAACGGTGACGACACAAACCAGCCACTCACTGGATTTTAAAGCCCAGGCTCCTTCCTGGCGAGATCCTCTTCCCCACGGACCCGACGGACGGCAGGAGAGTTGAGAGTAGGCCTGCATATTCGGCGCTCAGAGCCCATCGGGGTAAGGCCTTCTAAAATACTCCTACCTCCGTCTCCCCTCGCCAACCACGAGGCGCCCAGCACCGCGCGGCCATTCCAGGATGCCCGCTTCGCCTCTTCTTCTTCAGCCGGCAGAGCCCTGCAGCCAATCTGGACCAGGGCTCAACGGTGACGACACAAACCATAGACTCACTGGGTTTTAAAGTCCAGGCTCCTTCCCGGCGAGATCCTCTTCCCCACGGACCCGACGGACGGCAGGAGAGTTGAGAGTAGGCCTGCATATTCGGCGCTGAGAGCCCATCGGGGGAAGGCCTTCTGAAATACTCCTACCTCCGACGTATCCCCTCGCCAACCACGAGGCGCCCAGCACCGCGCGGAAACTCCAGGACGCCTGCTCCGCCTCTTGTTCTTCAGCCGGCAGAGTCCTGCAGCCAATCCAGGCCAGGGCGCGCCGGTGACGACACAAACCAGCGACTCACTGGGCTTTAAAAACCCAGGCTCCTTGCCGGCGAGATCCTCTTCCCCGCGGACCCGACGGATGGCAGGAGATGTGAGAGTAGGCCTGTACAGTCTGCGCTGAGAGCCCATCGGGGTAAGGCCTTCTGAAATACTCCCACCTCAGACGTTTCCCCTCACCAACCACGAGGCACACAGCACCGTGCGGCCGCTCCAGGACGCCCGCTCCGCCTCTTCTTCTTCGGCCGGCAGAGCCCTGCAGCCAATCTGGGCCAGGGCGTGCCGGTGACGACACAAACCAGCGACTCACTGTGTTTTAAAGCCCAGACTCATTCCCGGCGAGATCCTCTTCCCCACGGCCCCTACGGAGGGCAGGAGAGTTGAGAGTAGGCCTGCATATTTGGCGCTGAGAGCCCATCGGGGGAAGGCCTTCTGAAATACTCCTACCTCCGACGTATCCCCTCGCCAACCACGAGGCACCCAGCACCGCGCGGCCGCTCCAGGACGCCCGCTCCGCCTCTTCTTCTTCGGCCGGCAGAGCCCTGCAGCCAATCTGGGCCAGGGCACAACGGTGACGACACAAACCAGTGACTCACTGGGTTTTAAAGCCCAGGCTCCTTCCCGGCGAGATCCTCTTCCCCACTGACCCGACGGACGGCAGGAGATTTGAGAGTAGGCCTATACATTCGGCGCTGAGAGCCCATCGGGGTAAGGCCTTCTGAAATACTCCTACCTCCGACGTCTTCCCTCGCCAACCACGAGGCGCCCAGCACCGCGCGGCCGCTCCAGGATGCCCGCTCCGCCTCTTCTTCTTCGGCCGGCAGAGCCCTGCAGCCAATCTGGGCCAGGGCGCAACGGTGACGACACAAACCAGCGACTCACTGGATTTTAAAGCCCAGGCTCCTTCCCGGCGAGATCCTCTTCCCCACGGCCCCTACGGAGGGCAGGAGAGTTGAGAGTAGGCCTGCATATTCGGCGCTGAGAGCCCATCGGGGTAAGGCCTTCTGAAATACTCCTACCTCCGTCGTATCCCCTCGCCAACCACGAGGCGCCCAGCACTGCGCGGCCGCTCCAGGACGCCCGCTCCGCCTCTTCTTCGGCCGGCAGAGCCCTGCAGCCAATCCGGGCCAGGGCGCGCCGGTGACGACACAAACCAGCGACTCACTGGGTTTTTAAAGCCCAGGCTCCTTCCCGGCAAGATCCTCTTCCCCACGGACCCGACGGATGGCAGGAGAATTGAGAGTAGGCCTGCACAGTCGAAGCTGAGAGCCCGTCGGGGTAAGGCCTTCTAAAATACTCCTACCTCTTACGTCTCCTCTCACCAACCACGAGGCACCCAGCACCGCACGCCCGCTCCGCCTCTTCTTCTTCGGCCGGCAGAGCCCTGCAGCCAATCTGGACCAGGGCACAACGGTGACGACACAAACCAGTGACTCACTGGGTTTTAAAGCCCAGGCTCCTTCCTGGCGAGATCCTCTTCCCCACTGACCCGTCGGACGGCAGGAGATTTGAGAGTAGGCCTATACATTCGGCGCTGAGAGCCCATCGGGGTAAGGCCTTCTAAAATACTCCTACCTCCGACGTCTCCCCTTGCCAACCACGAGGCGCCCAGCACTGCGCGGCCGCTCGGATGCCCGCTCCGCCTCTTCTTCGGCAGTCAGAGCCCTGCAGCCAATCTGGGCCAGGGCGCAACGGTGACGACACAAAGCAGCGACTCACTGGATTTTAAAGCCCAGGCTCCTTCCCGGCGAGATCCTCTTCCCCACGGCCCCTACGGAGGGCAGGAGAGTTGAGAGTAGGCCTGCATATTCGGTGCTGAGAGCCCATCGGGGTAAGGCCTTCTGAAATACTCCTACCTCCGACGTTTCCCCTCGCCAACCACGAGGCGCCTAGCACCGCGCGGCCGCTCCAGGACGCCCGCTCCAGCTCTTCTTCTTCGGCCGGCAGAGCCCTGCAGCCAATCCAGGCCAGGGCACGCTGGTGACGACACAAACCAGCGACTCACTGGGTTTTTAAAGCCCAGGCTCCTTCCCGGCGAGATCCTCTTCCCCAGAGACCCGACGGACGGCAGGAGATTTGAGAGTAGGCCTGTACAGTCGGCGCTGAGAGCCCATCAGGGTAAGGCCTTCTGAAATACTCCTACCTCCGACGTCTTCCCTTGCCAACCACGAGGCGCCCAGTACCGCGTGGCCGCTCCAAGATGCCCGCTCCGCCTCTTCTTCTTCGGCCGGCAGAGCCCTGCAGCCAATCTGGGCCAGGGCACAACGGTGACGACACAAACCAGTGACTCACTGGGTTTTAAAGCCCAGGCTCCTTCCCGGCGAGATCCTTTTCCCCACGGACCCGACGGATGGCAGGAGATTTGAGAGTAGGGCTGTACAGTCTGCGCTGAGAGCCCAATCGGGGTAAGGCCTTCTAAAATACTCCTACCTCCGACGTCTCCCCTTGCCAACCACGAGGCGCCCAGCACTGCGCGGCCGCTCCAGGATGCCCGCTACGCCTCTTCTTCGGCAGGCAGAGCCCTGCAGCGAATCCGGGCCAGGGCGTGCCGATGACGATACAAACCAGCGACTCACTGGGTTTTTAAAGCCCAGGCTCCTTCCCGGCGAGATCCTCTTCCCCACGGACCCGACGGATGGCAGGAGATTTGAGAGTAGGCCTGTACAGTCTGTGCTGAGAGCCCATCGGGGTAAGGCCTTCTGAAATACTCCTACCTCCGACGTATCCCCTCGCCAACCACGAGGCGCCCAGCACCGCGCGGCCGCACCAGGACGCCCGCTCCGCCTCTTCTTTGGCTGGCAGAGCCCTGCAGCTAATCCGGGCCAGGACGCAATGGTGACGACACAAACCAGCGACTCACTGGGTTTTAAAGCCCAGGCTCCTTCCCGGCGCCGTGCACCAAAGGTGGACAACAAAGGGGCCTGCCCCTTTGTGCACCCCTTCGTGCAGCTCCGTAGTGAAACTTCAGAGCTACTGAACTCTCTCTACATTCTTCACTTCAGACCAGGGTCCTATTCCTCACCCTTAACCCAGCCTTTTCCAGCATCCATCCAGTCTTCCAGCTTCCAACCACCCTATTCCAGCATTCAACTACTCTCCACCAGCATTCAACTTCTGTTTGCCAGCATTCAACTTCTCTCTGCCAGCATTTAAATTCTCTCTGCCAGTATTCAACCAGTCTCCGCCAGCATTCTGCCAGTCTCTTCCTTCATTCATCCAGGCTCTACCATCATTCAACTACTCTCTTCCAACATCCTTCTAGTCTCTTCCAGCAGTCATCCAGCCTCTTCCAGCATTTATCCAGCTTCTTCCAGCATGCATCCAGCTTCTTCTAACTGTCAACCCCATCCGCTCCCTCACAACAAGTTCATAATGCCTCCGGGTTGCCCAATCCCTATTCTTCATCACAGTTTCTTCTCCACTAGAAAAGCAACTATGCAATCTCGACCTCCCACCACTAATACCCTCGTCCCAATCATGATTTCACCTCTTACTCAACTCCTAGGCCTCACGCTGTTCTCCCTGACTCTATTCAACGCACAATCCCTCACTAAGAAATCACTGATCCTCAACGACTATCTCTTAGACTCAAAACCGGACATCTGCACCATAACAGAAACATGGCTTAAACCAAAAGATATAGCATTAATAAATCAACTCCCCCACACAGGTTTACGACTTCTTTTCCCTCCCTCGACATAAGAGGCGGGGGCATTCTTCTAGCAGCCAAAAAAGAACTGAGATTCACCCAACTCCCAACAAAATCGGACTCAAAACTAGAAGTAGGCTTCTTCAAAACAGGCCAACTCCAAATCCTCCTCATTTACGCCCCGCCGAGATTTCTGGAATCAGATCCCTCCCCCATCGTAGAGATCATTGCAAAACACATGAATCTGGACACCCTGGCTATAATGCTTGGAGACTTCAACCTTCATGTAGAGAACACTACACTAACAGCCAACTGTGAGGCTTTTCTTTCCACCCTCTCAGCTGTGGACTTCAAAGAGATCATTACTAAGCCTACCCACAAAGCTGGCCACACTCTGGACCTTATCTTTATAAATTCTGGCATCAATCACTTATCCCCCCCTGTATGCACGCATTAATTTCCGCCACCTTCACCACGACAGAATCCCGTAACACACACCCCATTCAATCGTTATCATACAGAAGTTCCTGCTCTTCCGATTACCTCAACAACCACCTGGCTAAAGAAGTCCTGGACATAGACCTCTCAGACCCTAACTCAGCCCTCCTATCGTGGAGCAATATCACAGAGACAGTAGCAAATCAATTATGCCCACTAGCAACAAAAAAACGTAACCCCAACTCGCCAAAAAGACATCCGTGGTTCACCAATGAACTCAGAAAACTGAAACAAAGCCTCAGAAAGAAAGAGAGCAATTGGCGCAAAGCCCTTGCCCTAGCACACTATCCGCCTACAAACATGCTCTCCACCATTACAGGAGCTCTACCTTGAGATCAAAAAAGGATTTCTACACTCACGAGATTCACAACATCATCTTCGACGCCAAAGCACTATTCTCTTACGTAGCAGAACTAGCAGAACTAACATAAACTAACGCACCAGCTATCCCTAACGACCAAGCTCAATCCAAAGCTGATGAACTGGCTCTCATCTTCCAAAGCAAATCTCCAACCTCCTAATGCGCTTGCCAATTAGCCCCACCTCTCCTACCAGTGCTTACCAACTACGAGACAAAATAATCTCTCTTGAATCGTTTGAGCCCACTATGGCTTTAGAGGTCCAAACGCTTCTAAAGAAAATGAAATCTTCCTCCCATCCCTTCGACCAAATCCCAACAAAACCTCTCCTTCTAATACCTGACATCATCTCCAAACCCCAGGCTGATATAATAAACTGCTCACTTTCTCTGGGAATCTTTCCAGACAACCTTAAACTTGCCCCTCTTAAACCCCTCCTAAAGAAACCGAATTTGGATCCAAAAGATCCCAACAACTTCTGCCCGATTTCCAATCTTCCTTTCATAGCCAAGATTATGGAAAAATTAGTCAATTCACAACTCTCAAATTACATTGAAGATCACAATATATTGTACCCCACACAATACGGGTTCCGCAAGGCTTTAAAGCACTGAAACCCTACTCATATCTCTGACAGACCATCTCATCATGGGCCTGGATAAAGGACAATCCTTTCTACTGATTCTTCTTGACCTCTCGACGGCTTTTGATACGGTAAACCACTCCATCCTCCTCAATCAGCTGTCGGACATTGGAATTACAGGAACTGCATTTACATGGTTCAAAACATTCCTCAGTAACAGAGGTTTCAAGGTCAAAATCAACAATAAAGAATCCCCCCGTTACAACTCCTCCCTAGGAGTTCCTCAAGGCTCCTCCCTATCCCCCACTCTTTTCAATATATACCTTCTTCCGCTATGCCACGCCGACGTCGTGCAAATCTTAATCCCCATCAAAGAATCCATCACCAAAACACTCGAGCATTGGGAAAATTGCCTCCGAGAGATTACCCGTCTACTCGCTAGTTTAAACCTAATATTAAATTCAGCTAAGACTGAACTCCTCATCTCCCCGGAACACAGTAATTCCACACAAAGTGCACCATCTAATATATTCGTCACCCAAGCAAGAGACGTAGGAGTATTAATCGACAACCGCCTGAACTTAAAAACATTTATCAACAACACAACCAAGGACTGCTTTTATAAACTGCAGGTACTAAAAAGAATCAAACCACTCCTTCACTTCCAAGACTTCAGAACTGTCCTCCAAGCTGTAATTTTCTCTAAGATAGACTATTGTAATTCTATCTTGCTAGGTCTCCCTTCCTCCTCCATCAAACCTCTTCAGATGCTCCAAAACGCGACAGCCAGAATCCTGACAAACACTAGAAGAAGAGACCACATCTCTCCATCCTTAAAGATTTACACTGGCTGCCAATACATTTCAGAATTCTTCACAAGTCCATCACCATCACCATCATCCATAAATCCATCCATAACCAAGCCCCTTTTAATCTTCAAATCCCGCTCAGACTGCATACCTCTTCCAGACCCATCAGAGAAGCCTACAAAGGATCACTGCATGTCCCCCAAACCAAATCTACTCATCATCGAGCATTCAGAGACCGGGCCTTCTCTACAGCAGGACCATCTATTTGAAATTCCATCCTCCCGGATCTCAGACAGGAACCATGCTTACTAACTTTTAGAAAAAGGCTTAATACTTGGTTGTTTAAACAAGCCTTTCCCAAATCTAACTGAAGCACCGCAACAACTATTGAGAGTCTTTCAGCACAATGTAAATAATTGATCATCCAACTGTTAAATTACTCTGGCTTGGTTTTTCCTCTTCCACCAGTTTCAGCTCTCTTGTTGTATTTTAACTTTCTTGCTCCTCTTCACTTGTAAATTTTTTAAGGTTTCCTACACCCCCCGATTAACTGTAAACCAGCATGATGTGATTGTATCATGAATGCCGGTATAGAAAAGCTCTAAATAAATAAAAATAAATAAGTTTAAGCCTCTGGCAGTCTTTGAATAGGGAGCAGGAGAGATAGCATGCTATTCTGAATTTTGAAGAGTGTGAGTGCAATCTCATCCGTTCAGTATATGAAACCTTTGACATCACGGCAAGATCCTCTGGAGCAGCTATTGAAGCAAACTGGATGGCCTGGTTAAGGGATAACAGTCTGCGTGAAGTCATTCATGACAAGTTAGCCAACGTCCCATGCTCCATGGATAATCTATTGGGATACTGACAGGGAGGTTGTGGTCCAAATCAAGGAAAAACACATGGCTCTTCAGTCTCTGTTGACAGGAACTAAATAGCCTTCTTTCTCTAGAGATCCGTACTTCACTTTCAAGCACTCCTTCTTCCAGGGATGCCTTTCCACTAATTTCAGCAGCACTACCAGATCAACAACTTCTAGAACACAGATGACCACATAAGAGATGTCAGCCTGACATGCCATAACAGATCAAACACAAATCTGGGTCTAGGCTCCAACCCCTCCAATAGGTGTGAGTGTGTGTGTGTGGGGGGGTGGGGGGTGGAATACCACCTATTCCTAGAAGAATAATGGAAGATCACCAAGAACTGTTGGGTCCTCAAGACTGTGGAATACCATCACTGTTTGTGCTTCTCCATCCCCCAGTGTTGCACCAGTGTTTAGCCTTCAATTCCAATCCATCTCACTTGATTCAACTCTGTCTTGAAATAGTCACTTTTTAGCCAGCGGTCAATGGAACCTATCCTTCCCAAAAGACCATGGCCAAGAAGTCAGAGGGTTGAGATCTATTCTATTTTCACAAAGACTGAACAAGAACCTATTGTAGGAGAAATTCAAAATGAATGCCCTCCACACCATCCTACCCTTCAAATGAGTGGGAAACTGGATGTGCGCCCTGGATCTCTCATTAGAAGTACCTCAGATTCATGGTGGATTCTTCCCACTACCAAAAAAAATTCTCCTTGTCCTCTCAATGGCCCTGAGGGGCTTCACGAAAGGCCGACCAGTTGTGACAGAACACCTTTGTTGTCAAGAGATTTGTATCTTCCCTTATCTGGACAACTGGCTGGTGACAGGGTCTTCTCCAGCAGAAGTGTTAGATTCCCTGCAGAAGAAGACCCAGCTACTTCAAGCTCTAAGCTTCAAACTCAACTTTGCCAAGTTGAAATTTGTCCCTACACAGAGAATCAAGTTCATGGAAGCTTGAATAGACTGGTTGGAGGAGAAAGCATTCTTTCCATTAGATCGAGCATCTTGTATTCAAGTGCTAAACCGGAGTCTTCTACAGCAAGATCAATCCCCGCCCCGATCAATTCTAGTTCTCCTGAGACAATTGGCAGCAGCTGTGAATATAGTCCCTTTACATACCTCAGTGTGGGTGCTTCAGTGGGGTCTCCGCTCTCATTGGGACCAACTGAGTCACCCCTTAACACATCGTTTAAAGGAAACCATGGAAATGAAAACGTCTCTCTATTGGTAACTAGATCCAAACATTCTGGAAATAGGTGCTGCCCTTTGAAATCTGCCTCATCAAGTAACACTGATGGATGTGTCCACCAGTGGGTGTAGCATGCACGCAGGCTCCTTCCGATTCAGGGGATTTGGTTGGCAATGGAACGTCTGTTATAAATCAACCTTTTAGAGCTACGAGTCATTCAGTATGCATTGAGAGTATTTTTGCATTTTCTTCATAAAAGAGAATTCTAATCCAAACTGACAACCAAGTAGCAATAATCTATATGAACAAACAAGGGGACACAGGTCCTGAACTTTCTGCCAGGGAATCTCTGAGGATTTGGGAGGTGTCTGTCAGTCACTGGACTTTTCTCCAAGCAACTTATCTTCTTGGGATCTCCAACATGCTGATGGATTGCCTCTGCAGAGTTCTTTGTCTTCATGAGTGATCCCTAACCAATATGTAATAGATAGACTATTCCTGGAGTTGCCCATTAATTGATTTGTTAGTTTCAGAAAGCAACAGAAAAATCAACAAATTCTGCTTCATTTTTCAGAGCAAGTTTAGATCTGCTCCAAATAGTTTCAGCTCAGGTGGGATGCAGATTTGCTTTATACCTACTCTTCACTTTTGTTGGTGGTGAGGATGATGCAGAAGATACTGTATGATTGGGACAGCTTTTCCTCATTGCTCCAGTTTAGCCTAGACAAGTGTGACTCTCTTACATCGTTAGGTTATCAGTTCGTTCACTGATCCTCCTGAGATCCAGTCAGGATCTAGTAACTCAAGAAGAGGTTTGTCTATGTCATTCAAACCTCCCCTCCCTCATTCTGACAGCATGGATGTTGAGCACTCAATAGTCTCCTCATTATCGCTTTCCAAAGAACTTGAGGACATTGTAATTTCAGCTAGGAAGCCATCTACTAGAAAAGCATACAGTATTAAATGGAAATGTTTCTTATCTTGGTGTTAGGTAGGCTTTTAAACCTGTTTGCCTGTACTCCAAAAGATCTGCTTCAGTACTTGTTCTGCCTCTCCTCTTCAGGTCTCAGTACATTTTCTGTCAAAGTGCATCGCATTTCTGTCAAATGCTATTTCTGCTTACTGCCTTCAGGTGGATGGGAAGCTGATCTCCATTCATCACCTGGTATTGATGTTCATGAAAGGCCTGTGGCATATGAAACCTCCTGTTGTGAAGTCACAGGTGCCATGAAATGTCAATGTTGTCTTGATGCAATTTATGAAGTTTCCCTACAGACCTTTGGAGTCAATTTCTTTGAAGTTTCTTACATGGAAAGTGGCATTCCTAGTTGCCATCACTTCAGCTAGAAGAGTCAGCAAGTTAAAGCAATGATTTCTTCCTCTTCGTACCTACAGTTTTCCCACAATAGGGTAATATTCATCATTCATCCTAAGTTTTTTACCTGAAGTAATTTCTGCTTTTCATCTGAAGCAAGCCACTATTTTGTTCAGGTTCTTTCCAAGATCTCATGCACATAAAGGGGGAAAGGCCTTCCATTCATTGTACTGAGCAGGGCCTTAGGGATGAATTTTCAAAGAGTTTTATGCCTAAACATTAACATATATGTGCATAAGTAGCATGTATTCACATAATTACTAATTTCTAAACACTAAAAGTATGCATATACTTTAAGTTTTCCGCACACTTAGCTAAAAAAACAGGGAACAGCATAAACACTAGCAAGTTAGAGGCAAAGCATTGATAAGGAAGGCAAAGAGGGAATTAGAAAAAAAAGCTTGCTGTAGAAGTAAAAACTCATAATAAAAACTTTTTCAGGTACATTTGAGGGAAAAAGCCTGAGAGAGAGTCAGACCAACTGATAATCAAAGGGCAAAAGGGCACTTAGGGATGACAAAGCCATAGCAGAGAGACTAAATTAATTCTTTGCTTTGGTATTCACTGAAGAAGATGTAAGAGAGATACCCATGCCAGAAATGATATTCAAAAGTAATGATTCAGAGGAAATGAAACAAATCTCAATGAACCTTGAAGATGTGCTAGGGCAAATTGACAAACTAAAGAGTAGCAAATCACCTGGACCAGATGGTATACATTCCAGAGTGCTGAAAGAACTGAGAAACGAAATTGCGGACCTGCTATTGGAAATTTGTAAACTATCATTAACATAGTCTGTGGTACCTGAAGACTGGAGGATTGCTAATGTAACAGCAATTTTTAAAAAAGGAATTAAGAGTGATCCAGGAAACTACAGACCAGTAAATTTGATGTCTGTGCCAGGCAAAATGGTAGAAATTATCATAAAGAACAAAATTACTGAACATATAGATAGGTGTAGTTTAATGGGACAAAGCCAACATGGATTTAGCCAAGGGAAGTCTTACCTCACCTGTTTGCTACATTTTTTTGAGGGTGTAAATAAACATGTGGATAAAGGTGAGCCAGCTGATATAGTATATCTGGATTTCCAGAAAGCATTTCACAAAGTCCCTCATGAGAGACTCTATAGGAAATTAAATTGGTATGGGATAGGGGAGAGTGTCCTATTGTGGATTGTCAACTGGTTAAAAGATAGAAAACAGAGATTAGGGCTAAATGGTAAATTTTTCCATTGGAAAAAGGTGAATAGTGGAGTGCCCCAGGGATCTGTTCTGGGACCACTGCTTTTTAATATATTTATAAATGACCTGGAAATGGGAACAACAAGTGAGGTGATCAAATTTGCTGATGACACAAAATTATTCAAAGTTGTTAAATCTCAAAAGGATTGTGAGAAATTTCAAGAGGACCTTGCAAAACTGAGAGACTGGGCATGCAAATGGCAAATTAAATTTAATGTGGACAAGTGAAAGTGATGCACTTAGGGAAGAATAACCCAAATTATAGCTACACAATGCAAGGTTCCACATTAGGAGTCACCATCCAGGAAAAGGATCTAAGCATCATCATTGATAATAGGTTGAAATCTTCTGCTCATTGTGCAGCAGCAGTCAAGAAAGCAGATAGAATGCTAGGGATTATTAGAAAAAGAATGGAGAATAAAACAGAGAATATGATACAGCCTCTGTATCGCTCTATGGTGCAACCTCTTCTTGAGTATTTTGTGCTGTTCTGGTCACCACATCTAAAAGAAATATAGCAGAATTAGAAAAGGTACAGAGAAGTGTATTCAAAATGATAAAGGGGATGGAACAAGTCCCCTGTGAGGAAAGGCTAAAAAGGTTAGGACTCTTCAGCTTGGAGTAGAGGTTTATAAAATAATAAGTGGGATGGAATGAGTAAACATTAATCAGTTTTTTACTCTTTTAAAAAGTCCACAGATTAGGGGACATACAATGAAGTTACTAGGTAATACATTTAAAACTAGCAAGAGAAAATATTTTTTACTCAATGAATAATTAAGCTCTGAAATTTGTCGCCAGAGGATGTAATGAAGGCTATTACTGTAGCTTCATTTAAAAATGGTTTGGACAGGTTCCTGGTAGAAATGTCCATAAACCATTATTAAGATGGAGTTGCCAGATACCAACAGTTTATTCTTGGGATAAGCAGTTTGGAATCTATCTACTCCTTGGAATCCTTCCAGGTATTTGTGACCTGGAGTGGCCACTGTTGGAAACAGGATACTGGGCTTGATGGACCTAGAATGGCAAGTCTTGTGTTCTTACGTGCAAAAAAAGGGGCATTCTGGAACGGGGCCACCAGTTACACATATAAGTTGCTATTTTATAAGAGACTTAAGCACGTACATTTGGCAACTTACTCGCGTAATTTTACACCTGCTAATTATCTTGTATAATTGATAAGAAACGTGTTTATTGTGTACTGTTGGCTGGGTGGTCTAGGTGAACAGGAGAGTTCAGGCTGAAGAACCTGAGACTCGAACTGGACAAGGTCTGGGCCAATTGGTAGAGGAATTGGAAAACTGGTCATTTAAATTGTCAACACGTTTTAAAATATAACGACTTCCGCACACAAATCGGTTTTGATGCAAGTCTTACTTTTATTTATGTGTAGAATATACATGCATATATTTTTAAATTGGTAGGAAAAGTACACACATGTAATGCATTGAAATACTCACTTTCAATGCATTGCACATGTTCATGCGTAAATATACATATGTACATATGTTGGGGATAGAGATATGTATATTTTATAATAAATAAATAATCAACAAAACACAGAAGCAGAACACCTCTCTATTATTATCAAAGAACCAATCGAAGAGAGGGAGAAGGATCAAATGTCCAATCCACAAAGTTTACAACTAGTTAATAGCAAATGACAATATCATACCATTTATTGCTTTGGAATTTCAATCCGCGGCCTCTCGCCTCGCAATGGGCCGCGGCCGCGGATTGAAATTCCAAAGCAATAAATGGTATGATATTGTCATTTGCTATTAACTAGTTGTAAACTTTGTGGATTGGACATTTGATCCTTCTCCCTCTCTTCGATTGGTTCTTTATTTTATAATAAACACATATCGGATACACGCAGATTATAAAATGCTATTGTGGATCTCTGTGCTTATATGTGGTGCAGGGAGTTGTCTGAAATTTTCCTTCTTAGGGGTGAATTTTTAATGATTTGCTTGCATTAAGAGGTTCCATATATGCAAGTATATGGGCCGAGTGCATCAACTTGTGCATATATGCACGTGCGTGTGTAAAAAAAGGGGCAGAGTGTGGGCATGTCAGGAGTGGTGGGGCCAAAATTTGCACATGTTAATCCGGCAGACGCAGCGCATGACAGGCTGTTAACTGCACAAGTTTACTTTTGCTCTTGAGAGGTGTAAGTCTGCATAAATCTCTGTTTAGGTATGAAATGACTGGCTGAGTGGTCTGGTTCAGTTCAGGGGCGTGCAGGCTGAAGAACCAGAAGGGTCTGGATGATCTCGAGATGGACTGGGCAAACTAGTGGACTAATTAGTAAAATTGGAAATGTCTTTTGCGCGAGCATTTTTGTAAATCTGCTTACCTATGTGCGTTAAAGTTGACAAAATCCTAAGGAAGATGTGTGAAATACATTTGCTCGAGTGACCGTTTAAAATAACTCTGGGAGAAAAGACTTGCGCTCGCTCTACCAGGTACACCCCCCAATAAAACTCGCACCACTGATTGGCATTAAACTAGGCCGCAGATTGGCGTTAAAACTAACCCGAGCCCTTACATTAACTTTTAACAATAACCAAAACTGTGCCCTCGACCACCACCCATCCCCCACCCTTCCTTCTCCTCCACCACCTTAACCCCAATGGTGGAGTTACCCTCCCCCCTTTCCGCTTGCTCCGCCTCGAACCAGCGAGAGCAAGCTCCACCGAGAACCTTAACCCCACTGTTCTCCAGTCCTCCTGTGTAGCAGCCCCTCCAGCTACACAGGGTACTCCCCCTCCTCCCCCGACCAACTCCCCCACCCCAACATTACATCATAACTGGGCTCGGGTTTTTCCACCAACACTGCGACAATTAACATAGCGCCCTTTTTCCCCGGTTATGATCGCAGTGCTCTAACTCCAGCACTGCTATTCTTTAGTAGCTCACATACACATGCAGCTGCACATATGATTTAAAATTTCAGCGTATTCATGCGCTCGTGCCTATACATGGGTGTATGGACGTGCGCGTGCTCGTTTTAAAGTTATCTAAAGAGAGCTCAACCACATCATCAGACTTTTCAATTTTTCATCTCCTACGATCCTCACAAGCTGGGCATGGCTGTTGTCAGTTGGACAGCAGACTGTATCGTACATTGCTATGCACTGGTTGACCTTTAGATCCCAGACTGTCAAGGCTCATCAAGTGAGAGCCTTGCCCTATATTGAATTACCAAAGGACCAGTGATGGTCCTTTGGTAATTCTGTAATCATATGTCCTGAATCCAGCCATTAGGTGTCACCTTTAAGCCATGGCCATGACTTCCTCCCCTCCCAGGGCTGTGAATGCTACCTCTATAGCATCCCATGTCCCAGCCAACTCAAGGAGTAGAAGACCCGACCCGGGGATCGATCTGTGTCATCTTTGATCCCATCCTCTCCTTTTTCTCTTAATTCCAGTTTCCGCTCTTCTGTCAGTTCTCGATTTTATAAACTCCAGGATTCCTGCTCCTCTTAGTTTTGATGCCTGGCAGTCACACTCTTCTTCATGCTCCCTCTCATTTCTCACTTAGACTATTGTAATAGTCTGCTGGCTGGTCTCCCCGAGTCTTCCTTTTGAGCCTTTCACATCTTGTAAAACTCAGCGCCGCATCATCTTTCTCTGTTCCCATTTCTCTCACACGTTTTCCTTCACAGCTTCTCTGCACCGGCTCTTTGTTAAATATCATTGTCAGTTCAAAATTCTTGGTTTTTCTTTTAAATGTATCCACAACTTAACCTCCTCCTATCTTTCTAGTTTTACTTCCCGGCACAGTCCCCCTCTCGCTCTTCGTTCATGTAACTGGACACTCCTTGTGTCGATGTGCACCCTCCAAGCTTCCTCTTGCTTTCAGGCTTTTTCACTCTTTTCACCTTTCCTATGGAATAATCATTCTCTGGACATTCAGGATGCTCTGCTATGTCGGGTCTTCAAGGCTAGGATCAGAACTCCTCAATTCCGCATTATCTTTGGTTAACATCCTTTTGGTCTCTCGATGTACATATGCCACCCTTCTGCTGCTGTTGTAAAGTGCCTTGCATAATGGCATTGGATAAATGCCAAATAAATCAAATAAAAGTTCTTTTCTAGATTTATTTATTGAAAGCATTTATAATCGGCTTATAGTGGACCTGCCCTACTAAGTGGATTACAATAACAGATAAAAATAGCAAACAACTAATAACACACATATATTAATAACATTTAATTACATGACGACAGTGGGATTAGTTGTTGTATTTTAATAAAATAACATGCTTTTTCAGACTTTCCTAATAAATATAGGGTCACCGATATTGGTAGAATTTTCTTTACTCTCCCCCTTCTATACCTGAATTTAGCATGCGTATTTCTCCCCTTCTAATTTGACTGCTGTGGCCCTGGCCGCTAGCTCCCGTTCAGCCCACTTTCAGTACCTGCCTAACAGCAGCGACTTCCTGTAATGCTCAAAAGGCCACATTCCCTAGGATGGAATGTGGCCATTTGAGCCAGGAAGCACATACTGTAAAGTGCATTTCTCCTTTCGTAAATGCTGAGCATAGGTGACTACTCAGTGGGATGAGCCAAATATCACTTCATCATAGCCAACACTCTTGGACAAAAGATTATAAGTAAACTGTTGAGAAATGCTGTACAATAAAGATGTACCCAACTTCTACAGTTTGATCTCGGCTATATTGTGCAAAAAAGGATAAACATCTGAGTGTGTTTTTTGTATGAATTAAAAAAATCATATAACTTGATATGTAAGTATTTTCCAATATAGAGAGGTCTCAGTAGGTATGTACAATTGGGAAGACTGAGTGGTCCAAGTTGTCCTTATGCTCCAGCATCTACTATGTGTAATTGATTGCATGCATTGGTGTCTTAATACCTGAAAAATCCACATCATGAAATCTCTTGCATGAGAATTACAGTAAGCACAGAATAGAAAGTTGTTTTCTCTGTAATGGAATTAGTTCTAGGTAGAGCATCGCTGACTGTCTTTTAACCTTTTACTGGGCCTATTAAGTAGTGGTTGCAGAGTAGGGAATTACTCATCACTGGTTTAGGAGGAAACATAGTCATTGGTTTCATTGTAGTCAAAGATCGCAATAAGCAGCAGTAATGGAAAATTGAATGTAAACAATGACAGCTTAATAGCAGTTTCTAAAATAAAATCTCCTGAGTGTAATTGTAAGTTTCTTAGCATACTGTGGCTTATTAAGGGTGTGATTCACTAATGCCAGGCAAGACCCAGTGTGACTTTTTTTCTTTTTTTTTCACATGGGAGACTTGCATTGGTGTAAAAACATGCATGGTTCATTAAAACTTTATGCAACTTAGCTTGAATGTGTGGAATCATGACAGCATAACCTACTACAGCTACTACTAATCATTTCTATAACGCTTCTGTAGCCTGCATGCGCAGCTTTCCATACCTGTGTGCAAACACCTCATTCTGCTTTCTGGCCGCCACCTTTCGCAGGAGCGATAAACAGCTTTGCGTGTACCCTCAGTGTCCACGCTGACAGGAAGGAGTAGGAAGACAGTAGCTGGACTAAGTAGTGATGGGTTTGCTTTAAAGAATGTGCAGATAGGCATGTGCATAAATCTGCTTTGAAAATTCCCGGGTTGTACTGGTCCAGGCATGGATATACGCACAGGAAGTTACATCTGCTCACATGCAGGTGAAGCTTTCTGCTTGTACATTTACACACATATTGAAAAACAATCAAAAGTGTGCACATAACTGCTTTCCCCGCCCCACCTCCACTCGTCGGGACATGTACCCCAAGTGTGGAAAAAGTTACCAAGTAATCGATTTATGTGCAGACTTATTCCCGTATAGCTCCCTCCTGAATGATTTTCAAAAGCTGATTTTACGCACATAAATCTTTTCGAAAATTTCCACCATAGTGTCTTCAGTCTTGTTGGAGTGTGGTGTCTTCCCTGTGCCTTTGACCCTTTGTTGTACTCTTTCTGTCTTCTGTTGTGTCTTTTGAGTGGGTCGCTTGTTCTAGTCTCGTCACTGATTGTGCTAGAGTTTGAATGCTAGAAATATGATGAAGGGGTTGGAACGATTCCCCTATGAGGAAATGCTAAAGAGGTTAGAGCTTTTCAGCTTGGAGAAGAGATGGCTGAGGGAATGCGGCGTGCGAGTGATTAGGTGTATCGGTACCAGTGCATGGATAAGGAGTGCACATGGGACAAGAATAGTTAAGGTGCAGAGTGGGCAAGAGGAATGGGAGGAGGGACAGGGGTTGAGGAGGGTGAATAGACCTACTGTTAGTACTGGCAGAATGAGTAGAGAGGAGAAAGCTGGAAGGATGAGTAGGGAGAGTAGGAGGGACAAAATGTGGGAGGAGAGGGGCACATAGAGCTCCCAGGAATAGAGCAGTGGAGTGGCAGGAGGAGGTACAAGAGAGGCAGAGAGGATATCCACAAAGGACAGGGGGAAGAGGAGGAAGAAAGGGGAGAAGGGAGCAGGAGGACTGTAAAGGGAGAAGTCATCCCTGCTGATCCTTTTTTTTTTTATATTTATTGTAGTCCTGTTCTTTAAGATGCCTGTATCTCCTCCCAACTATGGAGTGAATTTTCAAAGGCGTTACTTGTGCAAAAGTATCATATATCATAGCAGTTTTCAAAAGTCCATTTACCTGAGTAAAACCTTTAGAAAATTTTGCCCTGTGGAGTGAATTTTCAATGGAATTATGCTCGTAAAAGTAGCAGTTTTGAAAAGCCCATTTACATGAATAAAATCTTTTGAAAATTATCTCAGTATTTATTTTTTTTTTTTATTTATGGATTTAGCTCATGCCTTTTCATTGGTAGCTCAAGGCGAGTTGCAGTCAACTATGGTAATTATTTCTATGTCCCCAGAGAGTTTAAAATCTAAGAGGGTCATTTACTAAGTTGTGATAATTTCCCTGGAGGGGGAAAAGACCTTGGAATTTTCTAATCTGTAATATCAAGTATCATAGTTTATAAACCCTGCAATATTTTGCCCATAGTAAAATACCGTGGGAAAAAATATTGCTGGCAATATTCCAAAAATAATGAAGCGCAGTGGCGGCCCTGCAGCCCAGATCTTCCAGGTTCTTAAAGGGCCCTAGAAGCCTGAATCACTCCCCCCCAGTACAGGTAAAATTATGGGATGTCTTATAGACCCCCCTTGTCCCACTCCTCCCCCGCTGCTCCATAAGGCAGCCACAGTAAGTAATAAAAGTTAAAAAGTAATGGAGATCCCAAACCCGTTTATCAGAACTTCCCTGGAGTTCTGTAGCACCCTTTTTGGCTCTAACTCCGGTGCCTTTTTTCAAAACGGCGCCAGCTGGCTGAGGTCCTACCATTGCCCTTATCCAGTTTTGCACCCATTTCATAGTACCATGGACTAGATCACAGTTTCTGGTTTGTTTGTAATGCTTTTTCATCTGAGCAGAATTTATTAAGAATATGTAAAGTAACCTTTGCTTTGACATCTGTATTTTTGTGTTTAAAGAAAGGTTAGGGTATGTAATCTACGTAATTCATTTGTAATTATTATATATGTCTAGTATTGTATGGAGATGTGACGTTTTGGGGTTGGTTTTTTTATGAATGTTCTTGGATAGTGTGGCCTATAAATTTTTAAAAATAAAATAAAAAGTTTACTGTATGACTAATATATCATTTGAAACAGTAGAGCAATAGCATTGTCAGCATTTGTGGAGTTAGAATTTGTAGGTGGAATCTGTCTGTGTCAGGACTAGATTACAGTGATGCAGAGGCTTAGTTTAAAAAAATCTCGAAAGACTGAATTTAGATAAAAAGTAGAATTGGTTTTGTTTTCTCTTAAGGCCATTTTTGTTTCATGGATACCACCACCATTGTTTACCTTGAACTTTGTGTGATGTTTTTGTTGAATTTGATATAAGAAGGTACAGAATGAGCAAAATGAGTGGAGAACGTGAAAGCTATGTCATTTTTTTTTTAATTCATATTTTATTGCTTTTTTCACAAAGTATTAGTCACATACTTTGCCAGGATGTCATTTTTTTTTTTTTACCTTTTCTCCAAACCAACATAAACTTGTTATGTATAATATAGATATATCTTCAAGCCAGGTGCTTTAGGATTTGTTAAGAGTAGAGGAAGCTAATAAAGAAATGACAGTGCTTCGAATGACTGCTGGCACTATAGACACGAGTAATAGGTTCCTGGAGCACTAATCCGAATTCTACTTCTTTTAACCCCAGTGAGGTGTTCAGTTAGATAGCAGCTGAGGATAGCAAAGTATGTTTAAGGGATCATTCTTTATCACCCTGGTACAGCAGTTCAGACACATGGGCTATCACTGGAAAATCATGTTAGAATTGACTCTTCTCTGTTCAGGGAAAAGAAACCCTTCTGACCATTTGGAGAGAACAGAAGTCATTTCTTCTAGTTCAAAGCAATCAAGTCTGCCTTTTATTTTATAAATATGCATTCATTTATTCATTCACTTGATGTACATGCCTTGCTAAAGAAAAGTGTTAATTTTATTGAGAGAAAGCACTTTTTATATACTCTATTTGCTTCATAATATAAAATCTTAGTGCTACAAGAAACACTAGGTATCATAATCAACTATTGTAACGCCATGGTAAATTTTTTATATATTTTGTTTTGTGGAAAATGAAATCTCTTAAAACTTTGGAATTCAACTAACTTACAGAAGTGCCACATGTAAAATGTGCTGGCAGTGTCTGCACTGCTTTGGGAGGTCATGGTGAGTTTGCATTGATGTTTTGTAAGGTAGCGTGGAGCATAATCCAACTACTTGGGGGTGGAAAATGTCAATCAGCACATTTTGTTTTGTTGTATAGCTAACTGATCATGATGAAATGATCTTTATCCACAGTTTAATGTTGCTGCATGAATAATCAGTTAGCATTCCCAAATATGATTAAGGGAATTATGTGTCCCATTCACTGCAATATTCAGCATAGCTCCAAAACCTGTGGGGCTTGATTCACCCATTTAGGATACATTTCTGCAATTCAGTCCTGAGCAGAGCCTGTTCAGTTGGCTGAATAATGGTGAACTGCACACAAATGAGCATATAATGAAGGAAACCATACCCCTGTCCTGCTCTAAGCTGCAGAATATACTAATAACAAAAGCATTTCTGACATCCATAGGCAGTGCCAGGGAGGGGAACGAGTGCCCCCTTCCTCCCTCCAAGATAGGGTGGGCCATCCCCTGCTGCTTACCTAAAGCAGCAGCAGCAACTTAAAAAAATAAATTTAGCATTGGGCCTGCAGCAGCAGCTTGCCGCATGCTCGAAGCATGCCCCCCCCAACATGGGTTTGTATAATAACAGGAGCCCGTTTGAGAGAAGGGGGTAGGGCCTTGAGCCTGCAGCCAGCAGCTGCAGATCTCATGCTGAATTTCTTTCTTTAAGTTGCAGGATTAGGATGTCGCCACTTTAGGTAAGCAGCTGGGAGGCAGGCCTGGATGGAGGCATAGCAGCAGTGGCAGCGTTCCCTTATCTATTGAAAGTTTGCACCAGAGGCAGTTGCTATGTTGCCCCAGCTTAAATCTGTGCCTGCTCGCAACCTCATTTTCCTACACATGAACCTCAGAAAAATCTAAGAGCAAGGAACTTTCCAAAACATTTTCTCACCCCAGCTCTATAGGAATCAATGTAGAAAAGGGGCAACACTTAAAAACACATGACAGTTCCTGGAGAAAAAAATCACTGAGGGCTGCTTTCAGAGTCCCCTTTCCTTTTTGAGCTGGTGTGCTCGCAAACACATTTTAAAGAAAGAATTAAGATACGCATGTTCATTGGTGAAAATTATTATTATATTTTCTCTTTTTGATTTGACTTTCTAGCCGATATATTAAGTATCAACATTCAAGGCTTTTGAACAGATTAAAAATAGATCTGGCAAGTGTCTAAATATTTATTATGGGCCTAAAATATTAAACGTTGCCCTAATATAGGAATACATTTATTAATAAGTAGACCCTCAAAAATTCAAAACCTGCAAGGATATTGATTACTTCATTCTTTTTTTTTAGCAGTATTATCTTCTGAAACCTTTGATATTGGTTGTTCTTACAATGGAATATAATTGGAAATGTGCATTTCCTTTATAAAGTCAGTCACTACAAAGTAGCAAATTCTTGAAGTGTAGAGCATTTTGTTTTACTTTTTTGAAAATAATTACACTGTCTTTAGGAGCTAAACTTGAGAGCCATAGTACAATCTATTGCCTGAATGACTGTAGCTTCTTTGATTACACATTTATTAATGAACTGTTTAAACTTAGAAACTAGAATGTGAAACGATAGTATTATGTGCATGTAGATCAGATGAAATATTACTACATGCATATACACAGTTATCTATACTTACTTTACAATTATGACAGTCCTACTCTGCAACATATAGCTATGAGCTCTACAAACAACCAGTTTTAAACTAAATCAGGACATTGATTTGCCTGAAGATTTATTGCAGAAATAACACTTTGTACACCCACCTTCTCTTTCTGTTCTCTTCATGCACAACGGAAGTTTTCTTTATCTTGTTTTAAATGTAAAGATATGTCTGCATTTAACAAGGCCTTGAAAATCACAAAGTAGTCCATTGAAATGTATATTATCACAACACTCAGCCTTGACATCATCATATGGGTCATATTGCAAGAATTGGCTAGGATAGCGACTGCAAATGAATGCTTGGCAATGTGTGGTGTGGAGGAGAACCAGGGTCATGGAGGTGATGTGCCTGGACCATTGGAAGAGAAAGAGTTGATGGTCACCTCATCAACCAAACCAAGAAAAGGACTGAAGCTTGATTTGATGAATTTACAGGCCCTTGCCCTTGCCCTGCATAGGCACAAGTTACAGTGCACTTTCAGAATGGATAAACAGCTAATATGTTCTTGACTCTGTCTTCCTGTGTTACAGTGAAAGTTACTAACCTCTTCATATTTGTCATTCTAATTTTGTAGTGGCATTAATGGAGTTCCTATTTGAAATATACTTAGTTGTATTCTTTATTTTTTTTTCTCTTATTACTGTAGAGTTAGGGTGTGCATAATGATAACTGGTATGATAATCACTAGAAAACAGAATATTTCTCCTGGATCATCAAAATCTGGGACTGTGGGAACAATTTTTGTTAAGGGAATAAAGATAGTGTAACATTGGTGTTATTTGACTATTCCTGACAGAAATCTTTGGTCATATAGAATTTTTAGAGCAAGAAAGAAATTGTCATTTGCAAAATAACCTGAAGGTTTCTGCTTGGATTGAATCTTTAAGCAAGGAGAATGGAATTTTTTTGTGGAAACACTGAAAGCAGAATGATTGTAGTGCAGGCTTTAATCTGTAACTGTGAAATCTGCTGTATTATATGCATTCTCCTTTAAAAAGCATTTTTTTTAAAAATGATTTTTAATTGCACTGCATGTCAATATTTTAAAGGCAAGCTAAAGGTGATTCATTTTGGAAAGGCAAACTGAACATTGCTGCTGTAATATAAGTTTGTATATGTAGTCTGAATTAATGAAACTCACATTAGAGGCGGGACATGTGCACTGGGAAAATTCTAAGAGAAACAAATATTCTAACAATGTGTAAAGTCCTGAATTCTGTATAGTACTGATAATTAGTGAAGGCATTTGCACTGAACAATGAACCTTCCTTCCTTCCTACAGTCCAGTGTTTTTTGTAAGAGTTGTAGAAATATTGATGCATGTAAGGCCGGATGTACTAAGCATTTTTCTCATCTATTAGCAGTCTTGGAAACATGAGATGCTGAAGTACCAGCAGTGGACACAGGGTGTCAGTATGTTCAATTAAAATGAGTAGGGTTTATCTGTCTTGAACAGGCATGTGCATGTTGAGTTGGGCTGAGGAGTCAAGGCTCCATAGTGAACAGCATAAGAGGCAGAAGCACCAGTACTATACAGTGGGGGAAATGAGTGATGCCAAGGCAGGCCACACTGGTGGCAGAAGCAACAACAGCAAGGCAGGCCATAGGTGTGCCAACAGTGGGCAGTGGAGGCGGGGGACTCGGCGCAGCAATGGCAGAAGGAGCCTTGGTGTTGTGGCAGTGAAGGCCACAGTGTTGGCCACATTGTGCTTGGGTGGTACTGTGGGGCCATAGCTGGTGTGCTTCGGGGTGGTGGCAGATACCTGGGTGCTGCCTTGGACTGAAGATACCAGGCAGCAGGAAGAGACACTGGAAGGAATGATAAAGTGAATCTGTAGTTTTGCGATGTATATGAGGGGCTCAGTTGTTGGGAGGGAATATTAGGTATCAGCTGGGTGGGGGGGGGGGTGGAAATGGGTGGGAGAAAAGGGGAGAGTTAGAAGGGATTGACGAGAGGTGAACAGTGCCAGAGGAATATGTGTGAGAGAGGATTGGCCCCAGTGGTGGGTGTGTATTTGAGAGGATACCAAGGGTGGGAGGATGATAGAGGGATCTAAGAATGGGGATTGGAATAGAGAGGAAGGAAGAGAGGTGGTGCAGTTGAAAGGTAGAGCAGGATTGGAGCCAAGAAAGGGACACCAACCTATACCACCCCCTAATCCTGATCCTCCTTCCCCTGCAAATCCAGATCCTCCCCTGAGTTTTGATTCTGTTAAAGGCCTTGATGAAAGAATAATTTTAAATCCAGTAATTACATAAGTATTACAATAAAGATATTTTGACTGCAAATGTTTTGTGGGTTTCTACTAGTAGATACAAAAAGAAACATGGTTAGGAGAAAGGGAAAACAAGTGGAAGATAAATTGACATATCTTTTAAGTGCTTACTGTAGAACCAAAGGGAGTAATTTTTTAAAGGTTTTATGTGTATAAAACATATAGCAATTTTCAATAGCCTATTTATGCACTTAAAGTGCACTTATGCATGTAAAATCTATTGACAATTTAATAGCATATGTAGCAAATTTCAAAAGCCCATTTATGTACGTAAATCCTTTTTAAAATTACCCCAAAAATCTGTTTCTAAAACCTCCTTCGCATGCTTTCTTGTAACTTTGAAAGACTGAGATCTTGAATAATAATGTATCTATTGGTTGTTTTGTAATTTATTTACTGATAAATTTAATTTCATTTTGTACTGTGTGTTATGTTTATTGTTTGATGAATGTCAAATGTATTCAATTACTTGTACAGCCTACTGATAACATAAAGGTTATTAATGAACTGGCCTTCCCACAGCCATCAGGCATGAGGTTTTGTAATACAAGGATGAGCTGTAGATAAGTTTCTTTCTGCAAATAAAATTACACCAGATACTGCATGGTGTTTTTATTGAATTTCTGTGTTTTTCTTGGTTTCTCCAAGCAGGAAAACGCAGCAGCTTAGTAATGCTTTGTGTTTAAAGAGATACAAATGAACATAAAATCTATGGTTAGGAGGCTATGCTTACGGTTGAAAGGTTTCCTGGTGATATCAGAGTTTTACCTTGCGCAGGTTTGAATGAGGAGAATGGGGCTTGATAGCCCAAACTGATTTGGATGCCACATGAACAGTGCCAGCAACTAAGAAGCAGATTGCTTTAGGTAATCCTAAAGCTCTGGTGGCTTCATCATTTGCATATGGGTTTCCCCACATTTTTATAGAAGATGACACTGAACCATACTAGGGGTAATTTTCAAAAGGATGTATGTGCATAAAAGTAGCACATATAATAGTTTCTAAAAGCCCATTTACAGTCATAAAATGCATTTGTGTGTGTAAAACCCATTGACAATTCAAACAGCATATATTGTAGCAATGTTGCCCACTTACGCACATAAGTGCACTATAAGCCCAAAAATGGGCTTTTGAAAATTGCTATGATATATGGTGTTGAATTATCAATAGGTTTTATGTGCATAAATGCAATTTTAAGCCCGTAAATTGGCTTTGGAAAATTGCTACGAGGTGTGCTACTTTTTTTGTGTATAAATCCTTTTGAAAATTATGTGTATCTATCATTCAAAACATGATTAACATACTGCTTCTATGACTTTCATGTGTAATTCATTTATAAAGGTCATTTCAAACATTTTGAAACATGCTTGATACAGGTCCCTTCACCATGCTCAACAGAATAGTTCAGTTGTGGTTTTCCTGTGCATGGCACCTTAGGTGCTAGTTCTGTGGGTGCTCAAGCACCCCCAATATTGAGTAGGGATGTGCAGCCCAACATTTTCAGTTTGGTTTGTTTTTATTGGGAAGAGGGGGGTGTTTTGTTTTCTGGTTTATTTAATGTTCTTTTATTTGGTTTGGTTCATTTGCCAAATCCAAAACCCCCCAAAACATTAAATTCCAAAAGAAAACTGAACTGTTTACAAAATAAAGGGTGGAATCTTTCCATGTATCCTCCTACCCTGCCAAAATTGAACTTGGAGCCCAGGGCTGCCCAGCTCGGCCTCCTTGGGCCTCTCCAGTCACTTAAATTAAAGTGAGACTGGGATCCGGGACCCTCCCACCCGCTATTAAAATCTGCCGGGTTGGGGAGCTCCCACTTACCCCCTTCCTACAGACCTCAGAATTCTTAAGGACAGATGTGAAGCCCACTTACTCCTGCTCCGGCTGAAGGAACTTTAAAAATGGCACCATCCACCCAGAGGATGGCACCATTTTCATGTAAGGATGGGTCGTATCCACAGTGGGCAAAGGGAGGGGGAAGCAGGACTTGGTAGAGGGTGAGAGGAGCCTGCGAGATGTTTGTGGGGCAAGAGAGGGGAATGCCATTCAACAGCTGCCACTGATAGCTGTGCAAGGGGAGTACACAAGACTTATGTTTCACCTAGGACATCAAATACCCTTGCATTGGCCCTGTTTACTATTATGTAAGTACCTTCCTAAAGCAGGGAGGGAGAGTGAGACACAGCAGAGACAGGGCAGGGAGGTAAAGAGACTGGAAATACTGAAAGGGTGTAGCCTCTGCCTTGAAGACCCACATCGGATAGGGTGGGGGACTGGTCACAGTGCCCCCCCATGTTAACCTTGAGCTCTTCCAAAAAAGTTCTGGCCATACCCCAGATTTGATAGGGGAGGGGCATGCACATTCAGTTTTTCATATCTTTGGAGCTATATACTTGAAATAGCTCCTAGTTCTACTGTGCTTTTTTTTTTTTCACAAGGTAGCAATAATAGTTTGACCACAAAATTTAAACTTTTTTTTTTTAATGATTTATATTCCACTTTCTCAGGCACTTCAAAGCGGATTACATTCAGATTCTGTAGGTATTTCTTACATGTTCCTCTGTTGCTTCTCGGCCTTATTACTTTCCTTTTCCTCCACGTATATTCTAATATTTTTACAAATTTGTGAAGTGGAATGGATGCACCTTTTTTTTATGGCTATACATTCCCTGTTTTAAACATCGGTTTACTATTCAGCTATATTTATACTTGCAGTTAGCAGTGTGGCACTTGTTTGGATTTGAATCATTGCACGTAAACACTCAGACATGCATGGATTCATAACCTGGGAATGGCCAAGTAGGAAGATGTATCAAAAACTTTAACATTTCTTCAGGTAATAAAGTCAGAATCACTGACGAACCTGCCTTGTGGCAATCTTGTACCCTGACATGTGGGAGACCTGGATCTTGGCCCTGGCTATAGCTCATTTTGCTGGTGGTAGGGTCTGGGGGTGTAATGGAAGTAGCGTAATAGTTAAAAAAAAAAAAAAAAAGGGCCACTAAGCTAACAAGTGCTCGTGTATACTGAAAACAGTCCAAACCAATTAAGGAGGAAGGTTTAATTACATATGTATTAAAATTAACCTTGCAGGGAGCTCTCGGGCATCTTTTTATCCTGGGAGAAACAATAGAAACAGGGGGTATCATCTCAGAATTAGAGGAAGTATATTGCACATCCAACAGTGAAAGGGATTCTATACTCAAACAATAGTAAACTTGTGGAACGTTTTATCAACTCGGACAGCCATGGCTAAAATATTCAACAGAGAGAAAAGAAAAGTGGACAAGGTTTTAGAGGGAAATGATTGGTGGGGGGATGATGTCTTTGGATTCCAGGGAAACCTGCTGAGCCAGGTGTTTACAACATAATAGATTCAGCTGTATGAAGAACTCTATGAAAAAGTGTATTTTGCAACCGTCATATATTGCCACAGTATGCTTGTTGGCTTATATAAGCCCGTGGAGCGCTGGGCTTGTCTAATCATTAGAGAAGCCCAGCGCTCCACGGGCTTATATAAGCCAACAAGCATACTGTGGCAATATATGACGGTTGCAAAATACACTTTTTCATAGAGTTCTTCATACAGCTGAATCTATTATGTTGTAAACACCTGGCTCAGCAGGTTTCCCTGGAATCCAAAGACATCATCCCCCCACCAATCATTTCCCTCTAAAACCTTGTCCACTTTTCTTTTCTCTCTGTTGAATATTTTAGCCATGGCTGTCTGAGTTGATAAAACGTTCCACAAGTTTACTATTGTTTGAGTATAGAATGATTAGACAAGCCCAGCGCTCCACGGGCTTATATAAGCCAACAAGCATACTGTGGCAATATATGACGGTTGCAAAATACACTTTTTCATAGAGTTCTTCATACAGCTGAATCTATTATGTTGTGATTTGTTTCTATTTTTCAAGCTTTAGTTTGGGTCATTTTTTGAGATCTGAGCCAGGTGTTTAAGCAGATGGCATTTCTGGGTAGAGGAAGGAATTATTTTCCCTGACCTGCAGAAACTTGGCTTTAAAACAAACAAACAAAAAAAATGTAATCTTCCACTGCAGAAAAACTGGACAGATTGGATGGGCCAGTTGGTCTGCATCTGCCCTCATGGGGAGGACATTTTTCAAAGGCAGCCATACCCAGATTGGCTGCCCGGAAATGCCTTTCCTCAATGTGGCTGAAAGGCATGCTTTCTGCCTTAACCTCTTCTACAGGAGGCATTGCCAGGGGCATGTGAGCTGGGAGAACACAAATAACGCATTTAGATTGTGTTTTCAAATCTACGCGTGGCATTTTCCAAGAGAAAAGTGTCCGCAGGGACAGCAGGTGCAAACCTCCGCAGGTACACTGTGCCTGTGGCAAGTTATGAAACAAAAGTACGTGCAAAGTCTGCAGGGAGAGAGTGCCAGCAGATTTTGTCCCAGTGCGGTCAGTTTGAAAATCCTGCCCCCTGAACAGGTTACTCGGATATGCTCCTTGGCATATGCAAAATATTCACACAAATGAATATTCAGGGTAAATATTGCTTGATAATCTGAAAAGTTAAACCTGCAAAGAATTGATGATCTATTCTTTTACTCTTACTCATAGGCCATGAAAGCTGCTTAGGCTATCAAACATTTTCTGCGTCTTTCGATTAATTTCATGTTGGGCCAGTAACACAGAGAGGGTAATAGCCAAAGAGCCCGCATAGGCTGAAAGACTTTTTGCCTGCAGAATTTAGCCTGAATTTTCCAAGTGGATTATGTATTATAAATCTGCTATGACGTGAGAGGAACCTCCCCCACTCCCTCGTGGCATACGTACACAAAGTTAGGCTACGCTACTTTAGGCATGCAGATTTACATGCACACCTTCAAAAATCCAAAATATGCAGGGATATGCCAATCCAACTCTGGCCCCCAGAATGTCTATTTTAGTATACGTGTACAAGTACCCACCAAATCATGTTCCACGGACTTTTACAAGCATTTTCACTGGGGCTATTTCAAAGAGCCACTTATGAGCATAAAACCACTTTTTGTGCACGTAAGTGTCTGAAAGTACCTCTTAATACGTAAGACGTAATGTTTACTGTGGTAACAGAAGGATGACTAAATATCAGTGCTTGAAAAAAGAATACAAGTTCGTTCAAGGTTTTTTATTTTTTTTACCTTCCAACAGAGCTGCTTTGCACACAAAATTATGTCTTCAGGTACCTCAGGTTCCCACTCAGAATGCTAGCTGTTTGGAGCAGGGACTTCTCATACTTGAATACTCATTACCATTGTACAGTACTGCACATGTCTAGTAGCCCTATAAAAATAATTATTTTTATTATTATCTTCCAAGCTATGAATCAGGCCTTCTTGTTTCCTTTCTTTGAGTACCCACTTACTCTTGCCAAAACATGCCAGGATTAGTTTATTTTGGTAATAAAATATGTATTCGATACACCATCACTTGTCAAAAAATAATTTTTATTTGATCTTGGCTCTGTGCACATTTATCGTAGCTGCTGTCCCTTGGAACAGTTTTCCATTAATTCTGTCTGCAAAGTAAGATCAGAATGGGTGGATGGTTGCCTTCATGCCCCGGAGAGCCCACCGAGAAGACAATACATTCTCTTTGTGGATGTCAAGGTATAGAACAGGCTCTCGAACAGATGCTGAGGAGATGTACACTGGACATGCATATGCATTAGATGCTTTCTGGAGATCGTTCCCCCCAGTCTTCTCTGACATGGGCAAGCAATGCAGGTGAATGACGGGTAAGGAGCAAGGACTTTTCTGTGGTGGTGCGTCAAGAAGTTCTGCATCAGTCTTGTTCCAAGAAACTCCCCATAAATAAATTCCATATATAAACATTCCTTCCTGAGGAGGGTCTCGTATCTAGGGGGAGAGGGGGGACATTGTTTTATTGAATGAAGTATGAAGTCTTGCCAGATATGTCAGTTATAACAAATAACCTATTTCACATGTAAATGGATTTTTACAATAGCAAACAGAAAACAATGGGGACTTCAATCCTTCCTTTGTCAGTGAATGGACTTTTGCATCTGAAATACCAAGTAATACAGGGTAATACAATGTGAGATGTGAGCAACAACAGTATAATGTGACTCTTCTCCTTTAGAAATATCACATTTCACAAAAATTCTAGAGTTTTTCATAAAGTCTCCTAAAATTTAAAGAGTAGAAGTTACGATTGAACTTTCTACACCAGTAAAATGCTCAAATGTAGAAGACTCACACTCGTGATTATGAAGTAAGTCTATCTGGAAGTGGACCTGGTCCCTGAGCTTTGATGATAACACCCAGTGGGAGGCCTGCACTGATTTGTCCTTCTCTGCTTAATATGTGTTCTTGACCCGACTATCATCTAAGTATGGAAAATCATGCACCCTAGTCTGTGCCAGCAGACTGTGACAACTGTAATGAATTTCAATGAGACCCACACAGCTGAAGCTAAGCCAAAAGGCAGAATGTGGTACTGAAGATGCTGTATCCTCCCCAGAAACGTGGGGAAATTCTTGTGACATGGATGTGGCTCTGCTCAGGTGTAGGACTTTTATTTAGCTCCAGAGAACATAACCTGCTCCCCCTTCTCTAGAAGTAGAATGATAGAACCCTGGGAGCTTATCTTGAACATTTCATCTTTGAAGAAATTTATTAAAGGCCCTTAGGTCTGGGATCACTCTGAATTCTCCCATAGTCTATTTGGGAACCAGAAAGTGCCTGGAGTAAAATACCCACCTGCAATGGGATAGGTTTGATCACTTTAGTCTGCAAGATGGCAGACTTCCAACCTATTCCTGCTGAATTATGAGCTTGAATGCTCTTTTGGATGGGTGATTTGGACGGAATTCCAATAGTCACAATCTGTTACTATCTCTAACAATCTAATGTACCTAGCTGTCTCAGTGGCCAACAGTTTGTGGAAAAAACTTAACCTCCCTCCTACAGGGAGGTCCTTTGGCACACAATTTGGGAAAACAGTTATTTTTTACAAAAGAATAGAATACTGCTTTTCCAGAAGTGACAGTCTGCTTTGTCATGGGCAATACTTATGATACTTACATGGTCTTTGTCTCTCTGGGTTATCTCTGTTCTAAGTATTATGGATTCCATGTTTCCTGTCTGTTCTGAATGACGACGGATGGTTTCTTGCTTTAGAATTGACAATAAACCTTTAGGGTTACTGAATGCTCCAAGCCAATATGTTGGCATTTTTTCTTGGCCCTGTCAGGAATACGAATTAAGGAGATAAATAAAGCATAATATATAAAATCAGTGTTTTAATAAAGAAGATGCTGTTATGAACTATAAATAAATACAACACCGGCAGCTACAAGAGAAAGATCTTTTATTGGAATATTCCAGGAGAGTGCAATTACCAGCAAGGCAAATCAGGAACAGTCTCAGAGAATGTTATTGAAGCAGTATATTTCATAGGCCACCACCTAAAATTTACACACCAATGAGTTAATTTGTTTGTATAACATTTTCCTAATTGGTTGACATTATAATTTGCTATTTCTTGTAAATTAAGTCAGAAGAAAAAAAGCAAAACTCAGTGTTGAACCTTAACATACATTTTGACCTTTTACATACATTCTAGCATTTCAGCATACATTCTGAGATGTCAGAAACTTTGAATAGGTTTTAAGTCTGGTCAGTGCAATTTTGTAATGCTGTAATACAGAGGAGCTCTAAAGGATTGATTGAATCATAAAGCTACATTAATTGGGCAGATGGGCAGCCTATATGGGCCTTACAGTCTTTTTTCTGCTGTCATGTTTCTATATTGTGATGCAGTGCAGCACTGCCGGGGTCAGGAACAGCCCCAGAAGCATAAGAGGAAGTCAGATAGTACCAGAGGAAGACAGCAGAGGGCGTTGCCGAAGAAAGGAAAAACTACAACTCCCAGGTTCTTAGAACCACCACCTGACCCATGGGTAGAGCAAGATGGGGGAACAGGTGGCAGAGTTAAAGGATAACGAGTCAGACACAGCTGAATCGATGGAGTTGGAGGAAGGGGGCGTGCCGGCATGGTGGCAATGGCCAGAAAAGGCTAGCTCCTCAGAACAGGAGGAGGAAGAGATGGAGGTAGGTTCTGGGGGCGAGGAATCCTTCGGCTCCGTAATGGATACTGAGTGATCAGTAAGGGAGAAGCTTGCAAAGGATACCTTAAAGGAAGGTGGGGAGGAAGGGCTTTAAAGATCATGTTGGGTTTAAAGGCTTAAAAGAGGGGGTTTGACTTACAATAGTAATACTGGTTAAGCACCAGCCACAGGGGAGCTGGAGAACCTGGAGGCAGTGCTAAAGGTTCAAGCACTGAGCTCCCAGGAACTGGTGGAGGTGGGGGCTGGTGAAGGACTGAATGTAATGAACATTTGAATTGCCTTATAAACTGTTTTTGAAGAAAACTGTCTCTTTGCACTATCTTGGGATTGGGGGGAGGCGGTTTCACCCCAACCCCCTTTAAGGGGAACCCTGAAGCCCCATCAGAGACAAGGCCTGCTGATACCAGGACCCGAGGAGGTACAAGCTGCTGACTGGCACCAAGGAGAAGAGTGGCTCGCTGGAGATGTGGTCAAAGATGCAGAGGAGTGGCAGCCCAGGGCAGCGTGGGCGGTGAGCCGTTATATTTATTATATTATTTTTGTTGTAAACTACTTTAGGTTGAGCTTTGTTCAAGGAAAGCTGTCTATAAATATAAATATAACATAACACTTCTGAATAAATATGTTTAATATAGGAAGCAAACTATAAGATGTTACTAACCAGATGTAGAATTTTCTCCAGATGTGTAACACGCTGCTGTACTTCACCAATCCAGGATGAAACAGACCACTCAGATGGAAAGCTGATACATCCTGCTAGCCGACACCAGTGGTCAGGAGCCCGTCTGTGATTCAGATCATTGAGAACAGACATGACTGTATCTGATAGCTGGTCACCCAAACTGTTGCCTGACTCTGTGGCACTCTTTATGGCCTTCAAAGTAAAGGAAAATGCTTGTTAGAACTACGTTAATCCAACAAGAAAAAACTGTATTTTCATTTTACAACATGGATGTGGTGCATAGTATTTTTATTTATATATCTCCTTTCTGAAAAGATACCCAAGACAGTGAACAAAGCTTGAAAATAACATAACAAAAATATATATAAGTAAGTAAGTTCTGGACTACTGTTGTAGATGATCAACAAAAATTGTACAAAATAAATAAACAATATTTTAGCCCTCATCTTGCACTGTGTACACCCTTGATCCTTGTACTCTGCTTGGCCCTCAGTCTTTTATCATCTCCTGCCTTTATGTTTAATCTCCTGCTATACCTTATCCTTAGAACATAAACCTACTTTTTTCGCAAAGCATTTTGTTAACCCTTAGACCTAGGCTACCCTCAGTACCTCTTTTCTTCATCATTCATTGCACCCTCTCTAGACACTTCTATCCTGCACAGCTCATCCAATTTCCCTTAAATGTAAACCCTGTGTGGTAGGTTCGTTGAAAGGTTTGTGCTGTTTGCCTTTCCATTGTTAGATAAAATAAGGTGCTAAACACAATTCACTCTGTTTTAAGTATACCCTATATGCAGAACATGGGTGGTGCTTTCTAAATAATAAATGTAAAAATAATACATTCTTTATTACCATGATGCATGATTTTATTTATTTATTTTTTTGCAACATATGCCCAATGCTTATCATGGCTTGTATATGTACCCTAATATGAGAACCTATTTATAAAATCTCCTATACATAGGCCTATACCAAGATCATGGCCTGAATCACTTATCATACTATATTAAATGAACTACTCAAGGCAGAGCAATACAATCACCTAAAAAACTTATATAACCAGCTATGTTGAAAGACCCTTATAATTCAAAAAAATTATAATTTTGGGGACTTCCATATACAAGCCATGATAAATATTGGGCATTTTACTTGCATTTAAACAAAAAATAAGTATTGGTCAAGAATGGACTCAGGGTGACCAATGATTATATGATGGCACTCGTATCACATTGTTTGGTAGCTGTGTATGATGGTCTCCAAATTCATCATTTTTGAATTATAGTAAGTATATTATTTTTCCCTTCTGAATATACCAAGTATAAGAACTTATTTATGGTTTCTGTCTTCTGCTAGTCCCCCTCCTCAATAACCTTACTTTCTCTTTTTATCTTAACTATTTTCTTGTTGGATCTAAAGGATTATACAGGACTAGTACCTTTCACAGGTGATATGCAAAACATTGCATCTCCCCAGCACTAGTGTCCCTAATCTTAGCAATTTATTAAGCTTGTACATAATTTCTAGAAGCTGAACAACATCTGTGTGTGATGAAATATGACATCCTCCAAGAGGTAGGTTTGGTACTGCAGTGCCTGTCTTGACAATCTTATCTGATGGTCCTTGGACCTACAATGTAATAATAGTCTAATCTGGTAGCAGAATATTGTGATGGGTGGCGTGGGTGTGAGCCTTTGTTGCAGTGGCGCAGTTGATGCAGCTTGTAGGTGAACCTACGAGGCCTATGCTGACAGCTGGCAAATGCACCCTATAGTGGGACATGCTGGAGCTTCACCTATACCAGCTGCCTCCCTCACAGGTTGAGCCCTTGGGCTCTGGCGGCCGGCAGAGCTTAGGTGGGTCCCTAGGATGGTCTTGTAAGCAAGGGTCCAAGGGTATGCTGGGATTAGGATAGGCAGCAGACTGAAGGAGACAGGCCAAGGTTTGGGCAGGATGTCGCAAGGCTGGACAAGCACAGGAACCAGAAACACAAGAACACCGAGACAATCAAGATCCAGGAACAAGAGCAACACACACTGTGAAACAGGAGACCTATTGCTAAGGCAATGGTGATCCCTTAAGTAGTGAGAACTGGCTGATGTTGTCAAAGGGTGCCAAAGGGATTTTCCTACCACCTACCCTTTAAGGGAAGGCACTGTGTGCACGCACACTTTAAGAGGAGCTGAGTTAGCTGCGGCATGGCACATTTGGGGCTTTGCTCGGCAGCATTGCTGTTGCGCTGAGGTCATGGCTGTCTGGCAGTGTCAGATAAGTGAATCTTAACAGTATCCCGTCCTCCCTTCAGGAATCCAAGAGCTCCTGGATTTTGAATTGAGTGTCTTCTGTAGCAACTACGGTAGTCTGGAGGGGCGGTCTGCCCGGCCAAGAGAGAATTGCAGGTTTCAGCAGAAATACATGGAAGACATCATGAATCCATAAAGATGCTGGTAATTTGAATTTGTAGGCCATGGGACCCAGTTGTTGCTCAATGGGAAATGGACCCACGAATCACATGCAAACTTTAAAGATCACATCTTCAATCGCAGATTCTTCATACTGAGTCAAACTAGTCTCTTGGGTGAAGTTGAGGTGCTGGATGACGTTTCTTGTCTGCTTGTCTCTTGAACTGCTCTGCAGCTTGCTCTAGGAGATGATGTGTCTTCTGCCAGAACTCCCAGATTCCCTGCCCCATCAGATTAGCTGCAGGGCAAAGGGCCAAAATTGGGACAGGCTTGAGTGTACGGGAATGATGCAGTCAGGGTGATCCAGTACCGAGCGGTAGGAAGAGCTGCATTAGTGCCTACGGCACCCGCGGTTACCGCCCGCACAGTGCAGCTCACCTACTGCTCGATCCTGAAGCCTAATTATATGTAAATGTAAGCCGCGTCCGAAAAGCCTTAGGCCCGCGCAACCAGGATACTGGATAGAGCGCCTATACAGGATCCTGGGTGCGCGGGCCTAAGGCTTCACGCCACGCTGGTATCTGTCATTTCAAATGTCATTTGAAATGACAGATACCAGGAAGCAACGGCGGCGACAGCGCAGAAGCAACGGCAGAACGACTTGTCAGTGTCCCCCCTCCTCTCGGAGCAGGGCGCGAAAAGCCGCCTTGCTCTGGGAGGAGGGGGGACACTGACAGCGACGAAGCTTTCCCCCAGCCCGGACACCGGCGAAGCCAGAAGACGGCGGCGGAGAAACGGCGAAACGACTTTTCAGTGTCCCCCCCTCCTCTCGGAGCAGGGCGGAAAAGCCGCCTTGCTCCGGGAGGAGGGGGGACACTGACAACGGCGAAGACAGCGGCGAAGCGACTTTTCAGTGTCCCCCCTCCTCTCGGAGCAGGGCGCGAAAAGCCGCCTTGCTCTGGGAGGAGGGGGGACACTGACAGCGACGAAGCTTTCCCCCAGCCCGGACACCGGCGAAGCCAGAAGACAGCGGCGGAGAAACGGCGAAACGACTTTTCAGTGTCCCCCCCTCCTCTCGGAGCAGGGCGGAAAAGCCGCCTTGCTCCGGGAGGAGGGGGGACACTGACAACGGCGAAGACAGCGGCGAAGCGACTTTTCAGTGTCCCCCCTCCTCTCGGAGCAGGGCGCGAAAAGCCGCCTTGCTCTGGGAGGAGGGGGGACACTGACAGCGACGAAGCTTTCCCTCAGCCCGGACACCGGCGAAGCCAGAAGACAGCGGCGGAGAAACGGCGAAGCGACTTTTCAGTGTCCCCCCTCCTCTCGGAGCAGGGCGCGAAAAGCCGCCTTGCTCCGAGAGGAGGGGGGACACTGACAGCGGCGAAGCAACTTACTTTTCTGAAGCCATCATCAGGAACACATGCGATCGAAGCTCCTCCCGATGAAGACAAAGATGGCCGCCTGCACGGGGAAAGCGTGCAATTGGCCGCTGAAGACATGACGTCACGACATAACGTCTTCAGCGGCCAATTGCACGCTTTCCCCGTGCAGGCGGCCATCTTTGTCTTCATCAGGAGGAGCTACGATCGCATGTGTTCCTGATGATGGCTTCAGAAAAGTACGTTGCTTCGCCGCTGTCAGTGTCCCCCCTCCTCTCGGAGCAAGGCGGCTTTTCGCGCCCTGCTCCGAGAGGAGGGGGGACACTGAAAAGTCGCTTCGCCGCTGTCTTCGCCGTTGTCAGTGTCCCCCCTCCTCCCGGAGCAAGGCGGCTTTTCCGCCCTGCTCCGAGAGGAGGGGGGACACTGAAAAGTCGTTTCGCCGCTGTCTTCGCCGTTGTCAGTGTCCCCCCTCCTCCCGGAGCAAGGCGGCTTTTCGCGCCCTGCTCCGAGAGGAGGGGGGACACTGAAAAGTCGCTTTGCCGTTGCAGTCTCCGTGGCAGCCCCAGTCCGGACATCGGAGGGGGGCTGCAACGTTTTTTTCGCTTTTTTTTTTTTTTTTTGGCTTCGGGAGCAGGGGAGAGGCCTGGGGCTGCCACGGAGACCGGCACCCATGATCGCGGCGGGGGCAGGTGAGCGGGGGCTGGGGGAAAGCTTTCCACCTACCCTTACCCATGCCTCTACCGCCTGGGTCAGGGTAGGCGGTAAGTTTGCAGGTTAAACGCGCGACAAAACGGCAGGGAAAGGTAGCGTTAGTCGGGGCGCGGGTTACGGGATGCTAGGTGAATAGCTAATTCGCTCGTTTGCATGCAATATCGCGCTAATTCGCTCGTTTGCATGCAATATGCATGCCGCGGGCGGAAGGGGTTGCCCAGGGAATTTAGGACGCGGTAGGAGTAGGTTAAAGGGGATTCGGGATCGCAGGAAGGGCTAACGCGGCCGAAAACGAAGTTAAAAACGGCTTAGGAGCAGGGTAAACGCGGCCGCACTTTACAGGATAGGCCTGACTATGTGGAAGGGTGACAACCCAGTGGAGTTACTCACATAGTTATTTTGGCAGAATTCAGCCCATGGGAGTAGAGATGCCCAATTATCCTAGCATTGTTTCACATAGTTTGAGATTATGGTTTACTCGCTCAGTTTGTCCATTGCTCTGGGGATGGTAGGCTGAGTTGTGAACTGCACTCCCTGATCTTTCAAAATGTGAAGGGGAAGTCCATGCAGGCAGAAGATATGCTGAACAAAGAGTTGATCTAATTCAGGTGCTAACGGGAGCCCCAGGAGGGATGTGAAATGTGCCATCTTACAGAATTGATCCATCACCACTCATATGGTGGTGTTGCCACTAGAGAGGGGAAGGTCAGCAACAAAGTCAGTAGCCAAGTGGGTCCAGTGTTCCTTGAGGGCTGGCAGCTGCTGTAAAACCCTCAAGGTCAAGCTCACACACTCTTATTCATTGCACAAGTGGGGCAAGACTCTACGTACCACTTCACGTCCACCTTCATCTGAGGCCACCAGAAGTATCAGAAGATTATCTTCAAGGTTTGGGTGATACCCGGGTGACCCGGCAGCAAAGAGTCATGAGCCCAGTGAAGAATCTTCTGGCGTAACTGCAGGGGAACAACAGTCTTCCCAGGAGGAACTGTGAACGTGGAAGCAATCACAATTTTTGCAGGTCTATGATATGTCATGGACCCTCTAGAGAGCCTTCACTATTGAAGGAGCATGAGAGGATATTGGGTCAATGGTTTTTCTCAGAGGGATGGTATCGCAACTCAAAATCAAACCAATCGAAAATCAGGGACCAATGGGCTTGCCGTGAATTCAGTTGCTGTGCTTGTGCCAGGGTTCCAAATTTTTGTGATCTGTCACTGGATATCTGGCCCCTTCCAACAGATGTTGCCATTCCTCTAAAGCTAGTTTGACCACTGTTAGCTCTCGCTTTCTAATGGTGTAGTTCTTCTCTGCAGGAGAGAATTTTTTTGAAAAGTAGGAACAGGTCATGAGAGTACCATTAGAACTATGCTGTAGGAGGACGGTGCTACTGCAAGAGTAAATGCATCTACCTCCAGGATGAACGGCTTGGAAGGGTCTGAATGGTGTAGGCACGGATCATGGGTGAACTCCTCTTTGAGGCTGTTGAAGGCTTGAATATCATCAGGGGTCCAATTCTTGGTGTCTGAACCCTTCTTGATAAGGGCAATGAGTAGGGCCGCCAAAGTGGAGTTATCATAAATAAATTGCCTATAGTAACTTGCGAATCCCAGGAAGGCTGCAGCACCTTGAGGCCCTCAGGTTGGGGGCCACTCAAATATGGCTTTTAACTTGTTGGAGTCCACAGAGCAGGCCTTGGCGAGACATGATGTATCCTAAGAAGGGAAGCTCTTCCTGTTCTAAGGTGCACTTCTCTACTTATCATAGAGGTGGTGCTCACAGAGTCTGAAGGACCTGTTTCACATGATGTCAGTGCTCCGACAAGGACTTAGAGAAGACCAGGATATCATTCAGGTAAACTACTACATGAGACTAGAGAAGGCCTTGAAAGATCTCGTTGACCATAAGTTGGAAGACTGCAGGAGTGTTGCACAACCAAAGGGCATCACTAGGTATTCATAGTGTCTGTTGCGGGTATTAAATGGACTTTCATTCATTTCCTTCTTAAATCCTGATCATGTTATATGCCTCCCCCCCCAAAGATCCAGCTGGGTAAATATTTGTGCACCCTGAAGGCGGTCAAAGAGATCAGAGATAAAAGGAAGAGGACTATGATAGTCAATTCAGAGACGTAGCGACCCATCCTTCTTCCCAACAAAAAATAATCCAGCCCCTGCAGGTGATGAGGATGGGCAAATGAAATCTCTGTCCACGTTTTCTTTAATATACTTGGTCATAGCTTCAGTCTCTAGGGCAAAGAGCAGGTATACTCTATCCTTGGGTGGTACTTTGCCAGGAACCAAATCAATGGCATTGTTGTAAGAGTAATGAGACAGCAGGAGTTCTACCTGCTGTTTACTAAACACATCTGCAAACTCTGTGTATTGCGATGGCAGTCTGAGACAGAGACACCATTGAAGAAACCTTGGTGAGGTATTGCCCATGACAGTGAGGGCTCCATTTCCCAATCTGTAATGTGCCCAGTCAATATGAGGTTGGTGTAGCATGAACCATGGCAGGTCTAAGATGTTTGCTTTTGGCAAGACAAAGACTGATCTGCTCCCCATGCATGATACCAGTGTGCATGGTAAGGGGAGCGGTGGCTCTTGTAACATGCCCAGGCAGAGGTTCTCCATATATGGAGGAATTTGAGAGTGGAGTATCTAGTAGTGATAGACCAAGGCCTCATGACCAAAGCTGCCCCCAGTGCCGGTATCCAGGAAGGCAAGAGTATCAAGGTGAATGTCCCCAAGAGAAAGACTTACCGGTTCCAGTAGGAGTGGAGAGGTGCAGGGATGATTTAGGAAGGCATCTCCCATCAGACCTTGGTCCTGGAGTTTCCCGGCTTAATTGGGCAACGACTTGCAAAGTGTCTGGATGTGGCACAGTAGTCTCCCCCTTACTATGCATATTATAGCGTGGTCCAATATTCGTGGTGATAGGCTGTTGTGACTAAGATGCATTTAAAAGTAACTCAAACTTGTTTAATGGCTGCATATGGATTCACATACACAGACTCAACAGCCTGATTGAAAATTCCTGTGTGCACATTCACATCTCAAAGAAATGTTCCATCCTGCACCCAGTACAATCATTCTCTATAAAGAATATACATGTCTCAAAACCTGGCTGTTCACGCAGGCCTTTCCTAACTCCAACTCCATCTAACTCCCTTCATTCAACACGCTCCGCTAGTATTAGCGTTAATAGCCACCTCTTACAATGTTATTTATACATATATATAACTATCTGATCTTCATTTCCCTTCTCATTCCAAGTTATTGTTTTCCTTGTTATATGTAACTGCTTTTCTGCACTATTGTTTAAATGGTAAAGTTTATTATAATTACACCCCTGTTTCTTGTGAACCAGCATGATGGGACCACCGTCTTGAATGTTGGTATATAAAAAAGTTAAATAAATAAATAAAAAATGTCTCTAATGTGCATGTTTGTAATTCCGACTACTTTTGCAGCTCTTAGAGGAATTTGTGCATTTGTTCTTGTCTGACAAAAAGAGTATCTTGCCCACATGTTGGATTTGGAGCTTTGCAGGAAAAAGCACTGTGGAGCAGATCCCATTTATATGTAGCTCAGAGCACTGCCACTTTAGCCAAATAATCATTAAATAGTAAGATCTTAGTCCCATCATACTCGACAGAGCCTTTAGCATGATAAACACTCAAAATTTAGTATTTTCAGCCCAATTTAAAATATGGGTTATTACCGGTCTTGGCCCGTTGTCATTCTCCCACACCAGCCCTATCCTATGCGCTCATTTGCATGTTGTAAAGTGTGGCCAAGAAAGTAAATCTACCGCCCCTGGGAGTCATTTTTTGAACAAGTGAGGCAGATCTCTTTATTTTAATGTTTCCGGAAGACCAATTACTTTTAAATTGTTCCACTGGTTCCTATTTTCTTGGTTTTCAATTTTAGCCATCAATTCTGCATTTTCTTTTTGGAGGGTGGCAATATGTACATCCACTTGACCTGTATGATCTTCTCAGGCTGATATTTGATTCTCCACTTCCGACAAATGCAGGCCTTGTGCATCCAAGCCCTGTTTGATTTCGTCTATTGTGGATTGAATTTTGGACAGCCTGTCCACTAATGCCACAGAGACACTTTTAGAAATAATGAGTATAACCTCTTCTGAAACCACTGCCATGACTTTTTCCATTATAGGCCGAGGTGATTCCATCACCATCTTGGAATCCATAAGCCTTCCCTTTTCGCATGCCGCTTTCCCAGACTTTGCACTCATCACTCCATGTCTCCAAACTGTGAAAGAGTCCATCTAGTTCCACTGCTTCTCCAACATTTATTTAGTTTAATCAAAATCCAAAGCACAAAGCTGTAGCTGGTTATTTCGGAGGGGGGGGGGGGGGTCCCCAGAGCACACCAATACACATCTCTTCAGACTTCCGTCATTACCAGAAGTTTCAAAATATTTTCTAATTGCTAGTCTCCTTGCTTTTACAATTTCTGCTTCTTCCTTAGAGAACCATATTGGTGTCTTTTCCCTTTATTAATCTGCCTTATATATACAGTAGATTTATTACCTTCTTTTTTTATTGCTGTCCATAGTTACACTGAACGTTTCAGATCCTGATTTTCTGATAGGGCTTCCTCTACACAATCACTCATCATCTTAGAGTCAAAAGGAAGTCGAGGATCCTTATCCTAGTATGGCTCAGTTCAGATCTACTACTATTACTACTACTTAAGACCTGAGTCCAGTATTTGCAAGGCTGGTGCAAGGGTATTGGGCGCCCTAGGCGACCTTTGCGCTGCCTCCCCCTCCCCATTTCGGCGCCAACTGTGTGCTTCTCAGGGCCGCACACAGTCTCTATTTCTCTTTGCCACGGGTGGGATAGGCCCCATTTGCGGCACCACTTGGCTCCTCTTTGATGCCCCCTATGACTTGGCGCCCTAGGCGACCCCTGAAGTTTGCCTAATGGATGTGCCAGCCCTGAGTATTTGACTACACTTTATAATCATTAGACTCTAAATTTTCTGCTATCAAGATGTCAGTGGACATAGTCTCCATTTCTTAGTACCAAATCCAATCAACTCGCCAACTAGTTGCCTGAAGAATGCCTCTTAAAAGGCATCCATGACTTCTCTACTCATAGCTGAAGCTGTAGCAGATAGGTTTGAATCTATATCTGGTAGGTTTTGCTAGTCTACAAGCTTATAATTTCTCTCAACATATCAGAATCCATCTTTTTTCCAACATCAGAGGTTTGTATAGTACCCTCAATGTATTTCAGTGGCCACTATTGCGTCCCTAATGTAAACTCTTCCCCATCCCCCCCTTTTCCCCTATTCTGCCTCTTCTGAAGAGATTATAGCCTGGAATGGTCACATCCTATTCCCGATTTGCAATTGCAACCATATGGCCTACAGGCATGCCTGGGTTTAGGCATAGGCAACACAGACAACTGCCTAGGGCACCACCTTTTCAAGGTACAAAATATCCAGACCATTTACTTTAGGCCAGTGTGCCTGCACAGTGTCAAATGGGCACCAAAATCTTAAATCCGGCCCTGTCTGTAGTCAGTGATTTTGTTAACAAGACTTCAAAGATTTGTACACATAACTTTCTAATATGATGCTCTGCAAACCTCTCTTGATTTCTTTTTAACCCTTACCTCTTTCTCTATAAACCATTCCATTAGCTAGCCCTCCTCTGTTTTGGATTTTTGTCTACCACATTATTGCATATAATCCACTGTAGATAAAACTATTGGGTTTTCTTCAAAGCTTACATTAATACTGGGAATGTTGAAATAACATGACAAAGAGGGCCAGGTTGTTCTTTCTTTTCTTGTTGAGCCCAAGAGCAGTGTTTAGGCTCCTTTTTCTGACTCACCTGTAGGTTTCTCCTCACTTCTGACAGAAGAGACATGAGCTGATCCAATTCCTTCTTTATGAACAAGTTAAATGGGGTGTTCCCACCAAGTTTCTTCAGCCGTTCATTAATAAAGTCCTTAAAATAAAATTGCACAGATTAGACATTGGGCCCTATTTTCAAAAGTTTTTCTTTTCATCCATTAATCAATGGCAAATTGCTTTTTGTAAAAAGAGCAGTGTTCATTCATTTTTCTACAAGAGTTTTCAAACATCATACAGGATATTGAAGCCCATGGTACAAGCAGGAGAACTATGCTTACCCTGTTAGCATGGTGCGGGGTGGCTAGGATCATGGACTTCACTTAAGGGGAACTACATATAAGAGAAGAAGTTTTCAAATGTCTACTTGGTCTACGTCAGACTTCCAGATTTTTACTTCTAGTCAGCACTACCTTCATCCTTTTTGTAAAGTTGTTCTTTTTTTCCTATGAGTGATTCAGCAACACGACGCATTGACCTTGCTAACTTTAAAGGTTACATCTGGGGTGAAAGAAAAGGCTTTTGACTCCTTGACCTCCTGGGCTTCTGGAGAGGGGAGAGACACACCCTCAGTGCAGGAGTGTAAAATAAAAAAAAGTGCTTTACCATGAGGAACTGTAGTTCTTACCTCAGCAGCTGTATGTCCATACTAAGGAAACGAATACCCTGGTCTAAGACAGAAGAGGTCTCTAACTCAGAGAATGGTACAGCCATAGAGGAAGCTGCTGTGACTGGGTTTTGTCAGTAGGATGCAGAGCACAGCCCCAGTAAGTTTTGCTGAGAGTTCCAAGCTTGCTGTGGAAGGAAGAGGGCACAAGTTCTCGCTATCCTCATATCGAGAGAAGGAGGTAGAAGAGCTTTGGGAAAAGATCCCCACTATGCCTGAAGATTCTGGAGGAAGGGGGTGAGACCTCCTCCCAGGGTTGCTTAAAGAGACTGCTGATTTTCAGAGTTTCATCTAAGAAACTGAAGGACAGAACACATCCCACACCAGAGTATGTGGGCAACTATCTTTTGTGATGGACCTAAGAGCACACCCCTGGAGGTATTCCTTAATTGGAAAAACAATTTACTCACATTAGGAAGATCTGGATTTCACTGGCTGATTGCCATCTCCATCTAAATCTGGGGCTAGTAAATTATCAGCGGGCTCAGCCGCTTTATCTTCAAACCTAAAGGATGTAATTTAGTGACTACAGCAGGAAGTCCTTTGGCAAAAGGAGAAGGACTGTCTGTTTTTTAGGGATGTGAATCGTTTTCCATATCGTCTTAACGATAGAAATCGTGTGGCAGGGCAAGAAAATCGTCTTAGGCACGATTTTTTAGTTAAAAAATCGTTAAAAATCGTTTTTTTCCGATTAGTGCGCACTAACTCGAGTTAGTGCGCACTAACGGGAGTTAGTGCGCTCTAACTGGGAGTTAGTGCGCACTAACTGAAAATGATACAATTTGACACTTTTCAGGTCAGTTAAGGTCAGTTTAGGAATGAATATGTATTCCTATTGGCTGCCCTCTTATTTATTCATGTTACCAAGTTTCCTACTGACAGTATATGGGGGATGGGAAATGGAAACAGTTGGTAGCTTGACAAAACAAGTAATGTGATCAGTCAATGTGACTAGAACTTGTGCCCTAACCCTGATACCAGGGGTATTGTGATCTTCCTGCACACAGTGCCCTATCCCTATTAATACCAGGAGTGTTGTGATCTTCCTGCACACAGTGCCCTATCCCTAATACCAGGGGTGTTGTGATCTTCCTGCACACAGTGCCCTATTCCTGATACTGGGGGTGTTGTGATCTTCCTGCACATAGTGCCCTATTCCTGATACCGGGGGTGTTGTGATCTTCTTGCACACATCCCGGTATCAGGGATAGGGCACTGCATGCAGGAAGATCACAACACTCCTGGTATTAATAGGGATAGGGCACTGCATGCAGGAAGATCACAACACTCCTGGTATTAATAGGGATAGGGCACTGCATGCAGGAAGATCACAACACCCCTGGTATCAGGGATAGGGCACTGTGTGCAGGAAGATCACAATACCCCGGAGGAGTGAGGGTCAGGCAGCTCCCCCCTGTCTGTGAAGCCAGCCTCTCACTAGTAATGCAGGGAGGGAGCTGTCTCAGACTTCACCATCCTCCACCCCCCTCACCCACACACCATTCACTAGCTGGGACATGGGGGAAGTCAGGAGTGAGGGTCAGGCAGCTCCCCCCTGTCTGTGAAGCCAGCCTCTCACTAGTAATGCAGGGAGGGAGCTGTCTCAGACTTCACCACCCTCCCCCCCCCCCTCACCCACACACCATTCACTAGCTGGGACATGGGGGAAGTCAGGAGTGAGGGTCAGGCAGCTCCCCCCTGTCTGTGAAGCCAGCCTCTCACTAGTAATGCAGGGAGGGAGCTGTCTCAGACTTCACCATCCTCCCCCCCCCCCTCACCCACACACCATTCACTAGCTGGGACATGGGGGAAGTCAGGAGTGAGGGTCAGGCAGCTCCCCCCTGTCTGTGAAGCCAGCCTCTCACTAGTAATGCAGGGAGGGAGCTGTCTCAGACTTCACCATCCTCCCCCCCCCCCTCACCCACACACCATTCACTAGCTGGGACATGGGGGAAGTCAGGAGTGAGGGTCAGGCAGCTCCCCCCTGTCTGTGAAGCCAGCCTCTCACTAGTAATGTAGGGAGGGAGCTGTCTCAGACTTCACCATCCTCCCCCCCCCCCTCACCCACACACCATTCACTAGCTGGGACATGGGGGAAGTCAGGAGTGAGGGTCAGGCAGCTCCCCCCTGTCTGTGAAGCCAGCCTCTCACTAGTAATGCAGGGAGGGAGCTGTCTCAGACTTCACCATCCTCCCCCCCCCCCCTCACCCACACACCATTCACTAGCTAGGACATGGGGGAAGTCAGGAGTGAGGGTCAGGCAGCTCCCCCCTGTCTGTGAAGCCAGCCTCTCACTAGTAATGCAGGGAGGGAGCTGTCTCAGACTTCACCATCCTCCCCCCCCCCTCACCCACACACCATTCACTAGCTGGGACATGGGGGAAGTCAGGAGTGAGGGTCAGGCAGCTCCCCCCTGTCTGTGAAGCCAGCCTCTCACTAGTAATGCAGGGAGGGAGCTGTCTCAGACTTCACCATCCTCCCCCCCCCCCTCACCCACACACCATTCACTAGCTGGGACATGGGGGAAGTCAGGAGTGAGGGTCAGGCAGCTCCCCCCTGTCTGTGAAGCCAGCCTCTCACTAGTAATGCAGGGAGGGAGCTGTCTCAGACTTCACCATCCTCCCCCCCCCCCTCACCCACACACCATTCACTAGCTGGGACATGGGGGAAGTCAGGAGTGAGGGTCAGGCAGCTCCCCCCTGTCTGTGAAGCCAGCCTCTCACTAGTAATGCAGGGAGGGAGCTGTCTCAGACTTCACCATCCTCCCCCCCCCCTCACCTACATACCATTCACTAGCTGGGACATGGGGGAAGTCAGGAGTGAGGGTCAGGCAGCTCCCCCCTGTCTGTGAAGCCAGCCTCTCACTAGTAATGCAGGGAGGGAGCTGTCTCAGACTTCACCATCCTCCCCCCCCCCCTCACCCACACACCATTCACTAGCTGGGACATGGGGGAAGTCAGGAGTGAGGGTCAGGCAGCTCCCCCCTGTCTGTGAAGCCAGCCTCTCACTAGTAATGCAGGGAGGGAGCTGTCTCAGACTTCACCATCCTCCTCCCCCCCCCCCCCTCACCCACACACCATTCACTAGCTGGGACATGGGGGAAGTCAGGAGTGAGGGTCAGGCAGCTCCCCCCTGTCTGTGAAGCCAGCCTCTCACTAGTAATGCAGGGAGGGAGCTGTCTCAGACTTCACCATCCTCCTCCCCCCCCCCCCTCACCCACACACCATTCACTAGCTGGGACATGGGGGAAGTCAGGAGTGAGGGTCAGGCAGCTCCCCCCTGTCTGTGAAGCCAGCCTCTCACTAGTAATGCAGGGAGGGAGCTGTCTCAGACTTCACCATCCTCCCCCCCCCCCTCACCCACACACCATTCACTAGCTGGGACATGGGGGAAGTCAGGAGTGAGGGTCAGGCAGCTCCCCCCTGTCTGTGAAGCCAGCCTCTCACTAGTAATGCAGGGAGGGAGCTGTCTCAGACTGGTATCAGGGTTAGGGCACTGTGTGCAGGAAGATCACAACACTCCTGGTATTAATAGGGATAGGGCACTGTAAGAGATGACTGTAGTAGATTGAATAAAGATCTGATGTTTCTGCTCTCCTCACACCAAACAAAAACAACACACAAGCAGAGAAGCCCTTCTTACAAAGCTGAGCTAGTGAGTTAAGTAGGAGGAAAAGTAAACATACTTGTGCCAGTGTGGCTACTTAAAAAATACACTTACCAACAATCAATTACATATATTTGAACTGTGTACAGTTCCAGCCAGGACCACCTTTCTAAAATGCACAGTGATTGGCAAATTCAACATGCACTAGCATTTCAGGTGCCTGCTAACAAAAATAATAAACAAACAAGTTCTAGTCACGTGAGTGCTGATCATTACATTACTTTTTTTGTCAAGCTTCCAACTGTTTCCATTTCACATCCCCCCAACCATTACCTCAGTATTAGCCTTGGTAACATCAATAGATAAGAGCACAGCCAGCCAATAGGAATACATACATACATATTCATTCCTAAGTGACCTTTACTGACCTGGGAAGTGTGAACACTTTGTTTCATTTTCTGTTGGTGTTCGTTAGTTTCCAGTTCCATTTCCCATCCCCCCAACCATCACCTCAGTGGTAACCTTGGTAACATCAATAGATAAGAGGGCAGCCAGCCAATAGGAACACATATTCATTCCTAACTGACCTTCAGTGACCTGGAAAGTGTTTATTTGTATCATTTTCAGTTAGTGCGCACTAAATCGAGTTAGTGCGCACTAACTCGAGTTAGTGCGCACTAACACGATTTAACGATTTTTAACGATAAATCGTTAGAATTTCTATTGTATCATGTTCTATAACGATTTAAGACGATATAAACATTATCGGACGATAATTTTAATCGTTGAAAAACGATTCACATCCCTAACTGTTTTTACCACTGGAAGTGGCCTTTACCATGAGAACTGTCTTAGATGAAGTGTATGCAGTAATTGGACTATGAATATTTATTTTCTTATAAAGTTCTTACAAGTAAGAAGAAATTTTGTTTGGGAACCACAATTTTTGGTGTCCTGTATGGTGGTTTTCCACAGATGTAAAAGATCTAGACATTCAACAGGAGGGAGTAACAGAGAAGCCTGTCCCCCTATGAGAAAGATAATAAAAAAACACAGTATAGAATACATTTTAATAAGGACTGCTAGACACTATCATATATTGTTTTTTTAATGGTCTCTATATCTCACAGAGTTCAGGACCAAAAAACTGAATAAGCATCAGTCCCAACTGAACTTTCTTACATTTCATTAAATATACAAGCAAACTGTAATGGCCCTCCCAGAATGTGCAATCCTGCTCCCTCCCACCCTGTGAATGTTTAAGAGGACCGGAAGCCCCAACTTAGACTCTACCCCTATGGCATTGAGCACCCCTACCACAACAAATCTCAACCTGGCAGGCCTCTCCCTGCCCCTTGCCCCCCTCCCCCACCCAAAATGCCAAAATTCACAGCACATCCCCACAAACCTTTTCCCTGCTTAATCAATAGGAGTCCCTTGGTCTTTAATGGGAAAGATCAATCTGTAGTTGATCCTGCTGAGCCAGCTGACCAGAGGTTTCTCTTTGACTCTCAAGCATGGAGCAAAGAGGAGCTCTGAATCAGCTGAAGCCATCTGGCACCGGCAGAGCAAGAGTAACTGAAGATCACTTCTGCTCCATTAAAGACCAGAGACTCCTAGTGGCAAGAGGACATCCAGGGTGAAGGGGGTTTGGATAAGAAGTTGCGATTTTGGGCATTTTTGATGGGGGCATGGTTTTGAACTGGGGGTGGGGCTTACGCATTTCTATTTTGGAGAGGTGCTTGGCAGTGGGGAGGGATTTGGGGCAGAGATGTTCAGTGCCACAGGTAGGTGGGAGGAAGAAGCAGTTCTAAGTCAGAGCTTCTGGCTTTCTTAAGCAATCACCAGGGGAAGGGCAGGGAGAAGATGTGTGTGTGAGAGAGAATAGGAATCTGCGTGTTTATGTGCAAGAGAATGATAGCCTGGTTGGTTGTATTTGAGAATGGGAGGCTGTGTGTGTGTATATAAGAATGGAAGCCTGTGTTTGTGTGTAAGAATGGGAGTTTGGGGGTTTTGTGTGTAAAAATGGGAGCCTGAGTGTTTTGTGTGTGTGAGAATGGGAGCCTGGGTATGTGAGTGAGAGAGTGAACCTGTGTGTGTGGTAGAGCATGTGAGAGTCAGCACATATATTAGTGTGTGATACTCAGCTCAAGAAAGATAACTACAGCTCTTGAGCTATAGTTAAATTTAGCTTTTTGGCATTAACGTGTTAATGTCTCATTAGCATGATTTTCATTTCAGTGCATGAAGCAGCATTTAGGCCACGTTAATGTTAAAGCTGAATTTATTGAACTGTATTGGTGTTTTTAACTGTGTTATGTACATTAAGGCCTGCAATAGCCTTAACACTGTTTCTTTCAAGAACATTAAAGAGAATGAATGTTCCAGCTCAGGATGCTGTACCTAACAGGTGAATGCCACTGCAGGGCATTGTCTAAACCAGGGTTCTCAACCCAGTCCTTGGGAAACACCTAGCCTGTCAGGTGTTCAAGACATCCATAATAATTATGCATGAGATAGATTTGTATGCACAGCACTATATGCAAATCTCTCTCATGCATATTATTTGTGGATATAAAACCTGACTGGCTAGGTGTGTCCTGAGGATTAAGCTAAGAACCCCTGTTATAATCAGCCCAGTGTATTGCTCTACCATTAATATCCAATGTAAAACTACAAAGGAAAAATACTTTTATATCTATTTATTTTTCTAGTTTCTTGGGATCTGTAGCCCTGCTTGTCTGCTGCCCTATCTGTTATATATGTGTAGGATCCAGTTAGTTCCCTACTAGAGCTAGGTAGAAGACTATACCAATTGGTATGGGGACAGACCTAAGGATAACATTGTGGGTTCGCTGCTCCCCATGAGGAAGCTGATGAATGGTATGTCCCAGAGCCAAGGCACCATTTTATCCTGTGGATTCCCCTTTTGTTTTTGTAGGGGCAGCATTCTCTAATTTTCTATTGATTAACCTCTGTCTCCATGGAGCATATTATTTGGATGGGAGTTTCTACCTTCCCAATTCACTTTTAAGTCTTTCATTAATTTATTTACTTTTGGAGTTCCCAGTACTTTGGGACTCAGTTAAGCTAATTTAGTTTTTGTTCTGCTATCAACTGGGAGAGGTTCATTTCATGCATGATGGATCTGAGATCACCAAGATCTAAGGAGAGGATGACTTTCAATCTTATTGAGAGAAAGAAGGAGAGAGGGGAGAAAGGAGTTGGAATGGACCCCAATCGGGTCCATGCACATCTACAAAAGATAAGGAGAAGAGGAATTACAGGTATCAACATGAAACTATATAGGAGAGGAAGGAGAATGAAGTGTGCCTTTCAGGTATAGTGAGGAAACTACGGAGTTTCAAGGAGAAAACTACAAGGTCGCCCGTATGACATAGTGAGGGCAAAGGTAGCGCCGGCGCCATTTTGAAGATTGGCAATACGGCCCGCGTGCAGGAGGTTGCTCCCGGACCCCTGCTGGACTTTTGGCAAGTCTTGTGGGGGTCAGGAGGCCCCCCCAAGCTGGCCAAAAGTCCCTGGGGGTCCAGCGGGGGTCCGGGGGCGATCTCCTGCACGCGTGACGTCGGGAGCCAGGAACCAAAATGGCGCAGGCGCTACCTTTGCCCTGTCACATGATAAGGGCAAAGGGCCACCGGCGCCATTTCTCTTAACGCAATCGTGGCCAGAGAGAGGGAGATCGCGCCGGGACCCCCCCACTGGACCCCAGGTAATTTAAAACATTTGGGGGGGGGGGGTTCGGGAGGGTGGGGGATTTGTTTTAAAGGTTCAGGGTGGGTTTTAGGGTTTTTTTTGGTGTGCCGGTTTTCCCGCCCTCCCCCGATTTACGATTTTTAACGATTTTTTAAAAAAAACAACCCACGACGATCAGATTTCCCTCCCCCCCCAGCCAAAATCGATCGTTAAGACGATCGATCACACGATTCACACCCCTAGTTTCTACATCAACAATTACCCTCATTGGTTATTATGGCTGAGACTCAATACTGAAAAACTGTCCATTTTTTTTTTTTTTAGGTTTTTCAATTCTGAGTTCTCAGAATTTCTTTTAAGAGGCTAGGTGAGTGCCACATGCTATGGGCTGGAGAACACTTACCTTGTTCCAACCCTTGGGTCCTTTAGCTATGAGAGAACAGCAGATGTCCCATAGCTCCATTGTTTGGGAGTGCCTCAGAAGGTCACTGGCCCGGGCACTCTCAGTTCTTGAAGGGAGATCAGTGACTGATGTAACAGAACAAGCAGATCTACCTGTGTACAAAGGCAGTGCGCATCTGTAAGACATTGCCAGTCCTGCTTTCATAAGCTTCTCCCTTCTTCATGTACAAAGACACAGAAACCCCAAATTTAGCTGTAAGCAATATAGGAAACGGCCTCTGGCGCAAAATGTTGATAGGCACCGGATTACTGCTGCTGCTGCTGCCATGCCATCATCCAGGGCGGTGACTGCCATGCCAGTAGCCTGTGTAGAGCAGTGCTGGCCCAGCACAGCAGCAGCAACACCAGAAACAAAGTTCAGTGCAGGGCCTGAGCGCTGTCATGTGTGCTTAACAGGCTGGGCACTGCCCCTCTACGATGTCTGCACAGGAGGAGGGGGTGAGCATGCATGTCAGCAACACACACAAAACTCAGTTTGCAGCTGTGATTCCAGGACCTGGGACTCACTCAGCCAAGGGTCATGGAGCTGTGACTTATAGGGGATGGGAACAAAGAGAGTGCTGGGGTCAGGGAGAGAGGAAGGGGAAAATATGATCATCTCTGGAGGGGGGACAGGTGCTGGTGGTGGGTGGAAGAAAGAGAGAAAACTGTGGTGGTGGTGGTGGGGGGGGGGGAGTGGAAAAGAGAAAGCAGATACATATTATTCCATTCCTTCTCCCCCAGCCCCCGCCATCTGCTAATCAACAGCAATCTCAGGGTGACCAGGTAAGTCTATATGATAAGCAGCACAAGAACTCGCAGGTGAGGGGAGGATCTGGGTAGAGGTGATCTGGGAAGGCCTTCCTATTGCCGTCTTCTCTCCCAGTAGCACACATGACAGTGAGTGAGGGCGGCCTAGCTTCTCCTTAAGCTGCAGGCCTAGAACTTGAGAAGAGAAAGCAAATTCTTCATATCTCTGGGTCAGATTTAATGACTGTCCGCATGCCGCTCAGTGCTTTTCACACATCATGCAGTGCTTAAGACCGTACATTCGTTTGAAACAAAAGTGCAAAATGGGACAAATGAGTCCATTTTTGTTTTGTTTTAAATGAATTGAAAATTAAAAACAAAACAATTTTGTGTAGTGTTTTGGGTTTTTTTTTTTGGCAAATAGGGTGCACTATTTCCTGAAAATCAAAAACATGAAAAAATGAACCCCCCCCCCCTTAAAACCCTCTAAATTCAGAAAACAAACAACATGAAAATGGGAAAAATTCGTGTGCACATCCCAAGTAGTACACATAGGGGTAGATTTTAAAAGAAGCGCACACGGCCTACATGTGTGCGTGCTACCCGGCGCGCGCACATGTACGCCCGATTTTATAACATGTGTGCGCAGGTGCACGCATGTTATAAAATCAGGGGTTGGCGCACGTAAGGGGGTGCACAATTATGCACCTTGCGTGCGCCAACCCACGCTGCCTTCCCCCATTCCCTCCCTGCCAGCATGCGATCCTCCGACACAGCGGCAATGGCTGCTCTGTTGGAAGCCTCCAGCCCCGCCTCTGGACCACCCAGCCCCGCCCCCTCCCCGCCCCTTTTGTAAAGCCCTGGGACTTACACGCGTCCCAGGGCTATACGTGCGTCGCCGGGCCTTTTTAAAATAGGCCTGGCGCGCGTAACCCTTTTAATATCTGGCCCATACTGTTTTGGCTCAGATTTGTATCTAGTGACAAATGTATCCCTTGAGCTAAACTTCTGTTACTTTGAAATTGCTTGAGCTGACTAGGTTTCAGGCGTTTTAGGAGCTTTTTTTTTGTACAGCTGTTTTTTATTCCATAGTGAAGAAAGCTGCAGCATTTTTGAGTGATCTTTACATTTCCTACGAATGCAAACTCTCGCAAATATATGGGGTTCCTTTTTCTGCCAGTTTTTAAATTTGGTCCTTACTGAGTTTTTGTTATTTTTTTTGGAAATGGTTTATATAAAGTAATAATCATCCCCCAAGTTGGGTATTTCCTCTTTATCAATGATGGGTTATGTTCAGGATCTTCTTGATTCTATTGCTTCCTCTTTTGCAGTTATTCCTAAATCGGCTTGCTTTTTTGACCTTACTTCTTATGTTCTTATCCATGGGCAGTGTAATTTTCAGACTTTTGTTTACATAAACTGCATAAAAAGGGTCACTGACAATTGTCCCCCCCATCCCCACCACCACGACAGTGGGTAAAAGTACCCACTGTGCAGCACTGGCCTGATTTTCAAATGGAAACCCTGTGAAGGGGGTGGGGGGGGAGATCCTTTGAACCTTACAAGCCCATGGAGATAACTTTTCCAAGGGCCTGCCAGCCCCTATGGCAGCCTCAAAATTGCCCCTGTTAAGTCCTTATATTTTTCCTTGTGTTTGGAATAAAAGACGTATGCGCTGTTTTATCACAGTCATACCTTCTAGTTTCAAACGCCCCTTCCCTGAATCGTCTCTTCAGCTGTTCCTGCTATGTTCATGCTTTGCACGAAGCAGCACGAGGACCTCAGGGGATTCTGCTAAGGATCAGCATAGACTCTCTCCTCATTTTACTGACATTCTGAGAGCTCCAAACTGAAGCTCTGACTAAACGCAGGGCAAAAAATATTGCAAAAAAAAGTCTACAATTGGTCATTTTCCTTGCCCAGTTTTGGAATCTCTTAGCCATATAATTTCCTGCTACTAGAAGGGGACAAAATTCACAGGAAATAAAAAAAAAAAACCCCAAAAACAAATGATTTCTGCAACAAGTCCTGCTGGATTTGCGTCCAAAGGTGTTAAATTTAAGAATCAGACAAAAGTCCAACAGCATCTTCTTTTACATGTATGGGAAGTTGTTTTCTTTTCCTTAACTTGTAGGAAATTAAATATCTGAGCAGAAAAGATGCTGTTTTAAAATTCTACAAGTATACTGATTGGCAAGCTCTGTGCACTTTTTTTTTAACCTCCTTTTACCTGAAATGTAAAACGAGAGGCCATCAATATTGCGAGCGTCTGTGCAGAAAAAGCTCAAACACTAACAGCTCACCCTAGGAATGAAATGAACTGAAAAGAGGGATCTTGATGATATTTGTTGGTCTCAGGTGAACCACCTAAAAGAATATGTAGCTAATACTCTGCTGCAACTGCAGAGCTTGTGACCAGCCTAATGAAGGCAACTTGTTTTATTTTGAACTGAAGACTTCTTACTCAAGACACAGCCATACACCACGTAATAGACCGCTGATGATTTTACTAACGTTTTTGAGAGCCGATGAGGTCCTGTGCCATCACCCCTTTGCTTTCATCATACAGTGGCATCAAATCACAGAGCACTTTCAGCTGAGAAAAGACATAGCGGTCCTGCCCAAAATAAATCTAGGGGAAAAAGAGAGATGACACTCATATGAAAAGTACAAGGTATGTGGTGAAGGTAAACTATTTCTGGAAATGTGTATGCTCTAACATGATGTTGCATTTGAGTTGGCCTGCAATAGACCTTTTAATTTTTCAGATTTTTTTGCTAGTAATATGACCTCTGACACACTTAAATAGGAATTGTGGTTAGTATATTTAATTACTTTGATTTGTTGACTGAAAAAGCCAGATTAACACAAAAGCCTTGCTTTCTGCTGGGTTCCCATGGACGTGGCAGAGCACAGTGGCTAACAGAATGGTATAGAGCCTGTACCATGAGCCTTAAAGAACTATCTATGACTGCTGTAGTGGAGTAAAGGGATATGACAGAGACATTCAAATACCTCCACAGTATTAATAATGCACATGAGCTATATATTTTTCAGTGAAAAGGAAGCTCAAGTGGGATTGGAAAGGGGTTAGACAAAGAGTAATGAAAGGAATTATTTCCTTACAAAAAGCATAGTGAATTCGTGGAATAATCTCCCAATGGACGTGGTAGAGACAAAACAATATTGGAATTGAAGAATGCATGAGATAAACACAGAGGAACTTTATAGCAGTGGGGAAGCTAGGATGAAGTTAGAGAAATTTGGAGCATCCTTGGAAAAGGAAAATGGGTAGACTGTATGAGCCTTGCAGTCGTTATTTGCCGCCATATTCTCCGTCTCTAGAACAATCACATCACATCAGAGCAGTTCCATAAGTAGCTAATGAAAGCATTTGCAAACTTACTCACTTATCAGATAATCAGATACAGGCCCAGAATATAAAGGCAGCCACTTACTGCTGGAGACGGATGCATGTGGAAAGCTTCAGGGGCGTCCAGAGAGTGCTGAGGGATGGCTTCCAAGGCCTGTACCAGGGAAGTCATGGAAGCGGCCGAGTTAAAGAAAGCTGCCGGAATCTTGTACTTTACTGCAAAGTGAAAGCCAAAACTTCATTTGTAATCTAGGTTTTCTCTTTGCATTCTGAAGTGACTATATCTGCACTGTGTATGCTTATCTATAAGCTTACTTTGGATTTTAAATATTTATGATTAAAGATGCTAAAAGCAAAACTGCCAATTTGTCATCCTTTCCCTGGCTTCCATCTGATGTAGTTTGCTAACACAAGTAAAGTCCTCATGTGGCAGGGGTGTTAGGCATTACTAGGGCAAGTACAGCCACCCTTTTTAACATATATTTATTACCAGTCTGTCATTTACTTACAGGACTAGGTCTAAATGTTTATATTTATGCCGACGATATCCAGTTTCTTGTCCCCATTGAAGACACCATTGAAAAAACATTTAAGATAATTTGCGGTATATTTAAACGCCATAAAACTCCTCCTCCTCCTACATATGAAACTTGTGTTAAAAATGGAGAAAACGGAAATAATACTTCTAGAAAGGAAATGTAGAAACGAGGTCATCCCCCCACTTTCATTTGAGAATAACATTAAGATAAAGCCGACCTTGTTCGTAAAAGACCTTGGAATAATCCTAGATTCTAAACTTAGCCTGAAAAAAAATGTATCTACTAAATTGAGAGATGGTTACTTTAAAACCATTACTTGAAATGAATGATTTCAGGACAGTCCTTCAATCCTTGATCTTCTCTAATATTGATTACTGCAATTCCCTGTTTCTAGGACTCCCTCTTTCCACAACCCGTCCCCTTCAGGTGTTACAGAATGCCGCCGGAATGCTGACTGACAGTAAAAAATGCGACCATATTACACCTGGGTTAATTGCTCTTTACTGGTTACCCATCACATACCACATACAATATAAAACTGCATATATTATACACAATATCATTTATGTCGAAAAAACTGACTGGTTAAATACTGCGATCCGTTTACATATCCCACAAAGAAATCTCAGGTCGGCAAACAAGGGCCTTTTAACAATTCCACCAATAAAGACAGCACATCTTAGTCAGGTCCGAGAGCGAGCAATTTCAATAGCCGGCCCTAAACTCTGGAACACGTTACCAGCCCAGATAAGACGTCAAGCAGACATTAAGAAATTTAAGACTGAGCTTAAGACATGGCTTTTTAACTAACAAATGACCTCTTGCTTACTGTTTAGATTTAAGAAATTTTTAACTCTAAGGATTACTTTCTCTTATAATGTTTTGTAATTTATATTGTAACTGCCATTCTCTTGTATCTTTATGATTCTAACACTTCTACTACTTTTAATTATTTATTATTTTATAGCCATCTATTCACTTTTAATGACTTATTGTATTTTCATTGCTTCCATTTTATTGTAAACCGTTGTGAAGGTTTTACTGATGCGACGGTATATTAAAAAAACCAATAAACTAGAAACTACAGGAAATACAGGGGAATTCAGATGTTGTCATGGCCCAGAGACAGGGGACTAATGGAAGCAGACTATGCATTGCTCACATTGGTAAGTCATACAGCCTTCTTTACCTCTACAGAAGCAGTGGCTCAACAGTCACAGGTTGCTTATATTAAAATGCTTTTCCAAAGATGTGTGGCATTAAAATATAGCCCTGTGAAACATTCCAGGGGAAAAACAAAATTGTGAAGAGATTTTTGTAACTTGAAGCTCTTGCTCATTCCCTGTCAGCGACTCTCCGCAGTGGTGATGGGGGTTCCATTGGGTTGGGAGGGTGGTCAGAGAGCAAGCAAAAAGTATAGTACCTGGAATTAAGCACTGAACTGCCAGGAAAATTGCTCTAACATTAAAAGTAAACTTTCTCCTTTTTTTGACAAGAAGGATGAATCAGTCACCCTTTCCCACTTGTATAGCTGATTTCCATTAAGACTACTATTACAGGTAAGCATGCTGTTTTCTCTTCATAGTGCATGCACACACACAGGCAAGAAAGAAAAAGAGAGATCTTATTGGTATAAACCCACAAGGAAGAATCTGAACATAGATGACTTGCATACTGGCCATGCTGGTGTGCTATTCTTAGCCCCTTATTCTACTACCAAATGTGAAGTTAAGAAAGAGGCTGCAGTATAATAATAATAATAAAAAAACAATCATCTGCTTTACACTAACATTACATTCAGTCCTCTACTGCCAATATCATGCTCTGAGAGAAGAAATGCAAGCTGTAAGACTCTATTAAATCATTCTCATTTCTGAAAGCTGTTTTGATAAAATGAATGGCCTCATGCCCTATGGTAAAGCACAGAAACATCTGGACTGAAAGGGGCTTACAGTAACTCACATTTTGTCAGTTCGCAGCCTCTCTTTGCTGCAGTAGGACTTATCCAATAATCAACCATGGCTGTGAAACCTGCCAGACAAGAGTCATCTGTCACATTGCGTCCATAGATGATCTGCAGGGAGACAAATGCAACACTAAGCCAGAGTGCCTCACCTTATCTGCCACCCACTTATTATCAGACAAGCAAAGTGTTTTCTGAAGTGTAGAACCTGACATTGTTGTTAGACTGCAATAGATTTTCTAGGCTAGAAATATTGGATGGTCTCACATTTAACCAATTAGAATAACTGCAAAAACCCATCACTTCTGACGTGACTTTTACCTCAGAAAGTAGATATCGGATTGCATCCCATGGAATCGCCTTTCCTCCGGTTTCAAGATCTTCATCTTTAAATTCACCCTTCAGTAGCTGCAGACCTTCCTGTGCCAGAGCAGAAGCAAAAAAGATATTTTTTTTTCCATTGCATTCCTGCATTCTCTCAGTATGTACTTCCAGCTTCAATAACTGTACCTAGGCATTCAGCTGCCTTAGAGGTGGTTAGGCCGAAGCTCCTCTGAACCAGACAAATCTATACAAAAATCAATACAGGGGATGGGAAAGGAAACTGTAAATACATATATTTTTAAGTGAATAGATCTTCAAAGTGAACTAGATTTATCTTTCCTAATGGATCTACAAAAAGCAATTTTTTTTTCTTCAGGATAAAATGATTGTATTAGCCCTTTTAATACCAAGTCGGGGCAGTAGACACAAGAAGGTTCCTTAGTTCAGTTGGGAGGAATGCTACAAAATGAAAAGTAGATGGCTATATTCCACCTTGTTTACCATGAAAAGTGAGAAGCCCTGCAAGCTTGACCTGTTGAGATTTGGACCTTGTGGTACTTGCCCATGGCTTAATCAACCATAATGGCATGAGAACATTCCTTAGGACTTGCAGAGGTTTTTTTTCGCTTTTGTTTCCTTCTAATTTTTGAAAATATACTGCATGTCCTATAGCAGCTATGAGATCAATATTTAAAACGTTTATCTGGCTAACTATGGGAGATTGCCAGACAAATCTTGAGGTTTGATTTGCTTCCCATGCTCCCCAGCCACATTTCGTAGAGGCAAATCATGACCTATACAAAATTTACTAAGGAAAGAAGAGATGGTACTGGGACTGTTTCCAGGGTGTAACTTAATCTTATCTGGGCAGCAATGAATAAAGTTTCCCAGGTAAGTCTGGCCAGATAAAAATATCCAGGTAAAATTACCTTAGTTTTTTTGGGTTTCTATTTTTTTTTTTTACTGTAGACTTCTATATAATCAGAATATTTTCAATTAAGCTACCTAAATACTTATTTTTTTCAAAAGAAAAATGCTCCTTACCTGCCAATTTTCTTTCTAGTAACTATGAAGAAGAGTCAGGATGGTTGGGTATGTGTCTGCTAGGGGAGTGACCAGGGCCACCACTAGATTCTGCTAGAGAGTGGAGAACAAAGTCCTCCTCTCCTTGCATTCCTGCAATGCGCTTTGAGCAACCAATGAGAAAGCGTGAATTAAAAACAAGTAAGTACAGTAAATAAATAAAAATAAATAAATCCAGCAGTGTGGCTTCCTTCCCACCAGTTTGAGAACTTCCCCAGCTGAACTTAACAACAAGGACAAAGCAAACAAAGGGGAAAGAGAGTGTGGCCGGTCCCCCTTGTGGGTAATTAGCCTCAACCAAGGGTGCCATGGTTCCGGGTTCAAGTCCGTATGGGGAGAAAGAATTATCTTTCAGGGCCCCTGGCACAGACAATCACTATCACAGTCTCAATTTCACAATCTAGCTAAAAAATCTCCAAGAGGTGCCAAACTGTCCAGAATAAGAGCTAGGAAGCCAGAATCAGCAAAATAGACAAAATTCAAACCAGGGTCCATCCATTCAGTCACAGCACTGGGTAAAAGGAAAAAGAACAAACAAACAGAGTCCTGAGTTGGTGTTCAAAATAGATTGTTTACTGTAACTTAAATAGAAATATCTAAGCCAAGACTGAGAAAACCAAATCAGCATCAAAGATGAGAAAAGCAGTAATTTTCTTGTCCATTCTAGATCTTCTAAAGAGCCTTCTTTCTCATGCATCATTATCCATATCAGAAGTATCTTCCCAGTGGGGGTAGGATAATTGGATGATAGCTCCAGCATACGCTGGTCAAGATGTGAAAAGATTCCCAAAATTAAAAACTGTTTATGTAGCCTGCATCCCCCCTCCTTTGGAACAGACTATGAATTACCCCTATGCTTGTGGTGGGGAGTGCAACATGAGAAATTATATTTACTAATATGAATATAACAGAGAGTGTTTCATTGAGTGCAGCACTGCTGGCAAAAGCCCCTTTGATAAGAAACTGGCTGCATATCCTGCTGCGTGTGGTGAAGCAGACAGGTAGCAATGCCTGAATATTTATACAGTCTCATAGAAACAGGAGAGGTGAAATCACTAAAGCAATACTCACTCGCTAAAAGGAAAAAAAAATATGCATGAACACCAAAAAAGTGCTAGGCTTTATCATAAAACATACCTTTCAATACATTATTAAAAGTGTCACCTTTGTGCATGCTGCTGTCTGCTCCCCCATTATTTTGGGGCTAGTTTTCAGCAGTACTTTGTTGTGGATGTAGATTTGCTATCATCTTTTTGAAGTTTTTCTTTTCAAGTAACCAATCCAGTGAAAATGTTATTTCCCTGTGGTAGCCATGTTATGGCAAAACAAAACATGGCTGCTGTCAGATGTGGAAAAATCGAGTGTTATTTCACAGTTTTTAAATAAGCATGCCTTGAAGGACTTTGTATTTATTTGTTATTCAGTTGGTTTGCACTTTAAAAGCACTTACATAAGAACATAAGAACTGACATACTCTGTCAGACCGAGGGTTCACCAAGCTCAGTATCCTATTTCCAACAGTGGCCAATCCAGGTCACAAGTGCCTGGCAGGTTCCCAAACAGTAGACAGATCCCATGCTGCTGATGCCCAGGGATAATTAGCAGCTTTTCCCAAGTCTGTCTGGTTAATAACAGTTTATGGACTTCTCCAACAACCTGTTCAAACCTTTTTTAAACCCATCTATACTAGCTACCTTTATCACATCCTCTGGCAATGAATTACAGAGCTTAATTGTACATTGAGTGAAAAATAATTTTCTCCAATTTGTTTTAAATGTGCTTCTTACTATCTTCATGGAATGTCCCCTACTTTTTGTATTATTTTAAAAATTAAATAATGATTCACATTTATCTGTTCTTTTCCACGCATGATTTTATAGACCTCTAGCATATCACCCCCTCAGCTGTTTCTTCTCCAAGCTGAACAGCCCTAACCTTTTTAGTCTTTCTTCATAAGGGAGCCATTCCATCCCCTTAATCATTTTGGTCACCCTTCTCTGTACCTTTCCAGTTCAGCTATATCTTTTTTGAGATGCAGCGACCAAAATTGCACACAGTACTCTAGGTGTGGTTTAACTAGAGAGAAATATAAAGGTATTATAACATTCTCCATTTTATTCTTTATTCCTTTCCTAATAATTCCTAACATTCTGTTTGCTTGTTTGACTGCTGCCATAGACTGAGCTGAGGATTTCAAAGTATTATCCACAATGATGCCTAGATTCTTTTCCTGGGTAGTAACTTCTTATATGGAAGTTAATATCGTATAACTACAGTATGGGTTTACTTTTCTTTATATGCATCACCTTGTACTTGTCAACATTAAATTTCATCTGCCATTTGGATGCCCACTCTTCCAGTCTTGCAAGGTCTTCCTGCAATTTATCACAATCCGTTTGTGATTTCACTACTTGGAATAATTTTGTGTCATCTGCAGATTTGATCACCTCATTTGTTGTTCCCTTTTCCAGATCATTTATACATTTACTAAAAAGCACCGGTCCCAGTACAGATCCCTGAAGCACTCCACTGTTTAACTTTCTCTAGTGAGAAAACAGATCATTTAGACCTTCTCTATGTTTCCTATCTTTTAACCAGTTGGCAGTCCACAATATGACATCGCTTCCTATCTCATGGCTTTTTATTTTTCTCAGGAGTCTCTTATGGGGGAATTTGTCAAACGCCTTCTTAAAATCCAAATACACTGCATCCACCAGCTCACCATTATCCACATTTATTAACCCCTTCAAAAAAATATAGTAGCAGATTGGTAAGGCAAGACTTCCCATTAAACCATGCCTTTCTATTTGCTCTGTGATTTTATTATTTAGAATACCTTCTATGATTTTTCCCGGCATTTTGAGAGTTTTATCCATTTTGCAACACAAAATAAGCATTATGAGTTTCATTTTCAAGGGTGTCTGACTTAGCTGACTAAATTTTGTCCAGGTAAATTAAGCTCATTTTCAGCCACATCTCCCAGAGTTAGGAGGCTTATCCCTTTGAAAACAGACTTCTATACGATGATACTGCTAAGCCCGCACGACAATTTTTATACTGCTTGCAAGGCACATGATATGATATTGCCTAACACTTTTTTTTTTGGTGTTCATTCAGATTATACAGACTTACCATAAATTCAGAGACTCCAAAGCACAGCACATCTCTGGAGTTCCACCCTGCAGTGCTTCCATACTGAGTTCTCAATCTTGCAGCACAGTGTAGAAAACAGAGGTTATGAAGAATGGCTGGCCACTCCGGCTGCCTGCTCTGACCGAGGGTTTCCTGGTCAACCAGCTGCCAAGACTGTATCAGACCACCTTTAATATTCTGCAGCATTGAAGAAAAGAATCTATCAGATACTTATTTACTTATTAAATTGAATCTTCCAGAAACTGCAAAAAACCTAGTTAGGATCAGTCAGTAAGATCACTGTGTTTATTTAGTAAAGCTTTTTTCTTATGTAACCTGTTAGGGCACATAAAGTGATAGAGGGTTGGATTCCTATTTGAGAATAGAGCAACAGTCTCTATGTGGGTTCAAAACCTGAAATGGTAGAGCAGAAGGTGTGGTGGACCTGGCTCAGAGGCTGGAGCTGTAAATACCAAGCTGGACAGAGAAGGCTCCCCAAATGCCTTTTTCCCTTGTGTGACCCATCTCTAATTGCTCCCCAACTTCTACCACAACTGATAATGGCTTCTGCTGAACTCATGCCTTAGGAAAAAGGAGGGTCTGACTTCAAAGGGTATCGTCAAGCAAAACTTTTTATTTCAAAATTCTGGGGTTACCAGCAGTCACAGTTGTAAAAATCACTTGTTTCTCAGGGTACACAGGTTTCTTACACTATTAATGGCAGTAATAACGACAACAACTACAAAACACAAGTCCTTCAAAAATCTCTTTTAGCATAGCATCAGCTCCTCTCTGTTCTTATTGTTTATTTAGGCGTTTTATATACTGTCATTCCAGAATAAGATCACAACAGTTTACAAAATCACCGCTCATAATCTTGTTCAACAATTAAATTCTGTGCCAGCATTCATAATCTAGGTCAAAACCACATCAGATATCTCTTCTTATTCATGTTCGTACATATTCTTGGTTAATATAACAGTGGATTTATAGACTTCATATTCATACATTTTCAAAGTCAGCATTACAGCAAATGCAGATTCTAATTCAACTACCTACACACTTTACAACAATCATTACTTATTGCTAACTTCACTGTCATTGTCACTTGTGTTGACTATGAGGTTTTCAGTATATTGGTGGTTTATGTTAGATCGCAAGCTTTTCTAAAGAACCATGTTTTCAGTTCACGTTTGAAATTCTTTTATTCTGTTCTGACTCTGGAAGGGAGTTCCACAACTCGGGGCCTGCTATGGAAAACGTTTGGTCCCTTATCTGAGTTAGATGTGTGTTCCAAGTAGAAGGCACCATTAGAAGTCCCTTGTTTTGTGATCTTAGGGTTCTCTGTGGTGCATAGTGTTGAAATGACACTCCTAATAAGCATGAGTCAGTATTGTTGATGATATTAAAAGTTAGGCTTAATACTTTATAATGAATCCTGGACTGTAGAGGAAGCCAGTGCAGTGCCACCAGTGAGGGGGTGATGTGGCCAAATTTCCTGGTTCCTAGTAATAGTCTAGCAAAGGCATTTTGGAGTAGCTGTAGTGGTTTTATTAAGCTTGAAGGTAGACTTAGTAATAGGGAGTTGCAGTAGTCTAAGTTTTAAAATATTAGTGTTTGTAAGACAGTGCGGAAATCCTGTATTGTTAGTAGAGGTTTCAGTCGGTGTAATATTCTCAGCTTGGTGTATCCTGTTTTTATTAATTTGCTTATATGCTTTTTCATGGTGAAATTCTCATCGATTTATATTCCTAGGTATTGTACTTGATCTGAGGGAGTAATATTAATAATTCTTAAGACTAGTGTTGGCGGTTTGATTATTGTTGTATCTCTCCTTAGCAGAGACTAGCCCTTAGTCCATCCTCTTTTGCAAAAGAGATAGCATTAGGTAATCAGAAAATCCTTTTACATCTTATTCCCTGGCACAGGAATGGAGTTCTACACTTGCAAATTCCATGTGTAACTCTAAGGGGTCATTAGATTAGTGGTGTAGCTCTCTTGTATTAGGGCTATGTATTCATTGTTAGGGGCCGATGCTATAATAAACGCGGAAAGCGGGCGCTGACTTTTCAGCGCCCACTTTCTTAATGTGCTCATGGCACTCGCAAGGGGGGCGCCATGCTATAAACAAATTAGGGGGTCGCGCTAGCAAAGAGGAGCTAGGGTCGCTTGTGCAACCTTAGTGTCTCCTTGCTAACGCGACCCCGCAATTACCGGTGGTCTGCCGGTTATGAAAACCAACGCCAAGCATATAGGCGTTGGTCTTCAATGCGGCTGGCTGAGGCTTTTTTTTTCTTTTTTTTAAACTTTTAAAGAAGTACAGAAAAGCAGTTTTTTTCTGCTTTTCTGTACTTTTTTCAATGCGCTCAGCTATTAACGCCTGCTCCAGGCAGGCGTTAATATCTGAGCGATAAATGTGTGTCTGAGATGCACATTTATTTTTTTGCATTGGAGTGAATGAATAATAGCCTCATTCACATCCATTTGCATGTGATGAACGCTCTCTCATTCACTCCACGTCGGACGCGCGTTAAATAGGCGCTAATCCCCCTATTGCAATACAATACAGTGCACGTGGCTGAGCGCACTGTATTGTATTGGCCCCTTAATGTTTAAGGGGGAGTTTAAAAGTTCAGCTTATACTTTAAAATGAGAATGTTTTGGTTAACCAAGGTTATTTAAAGTTTATCTTAAGGAGGTTGGCTATTAGGAGGAGATAGTAGGAAGCCCTTCCTATAAGGGGTGTGGAAGGTTAAAAGTTTATCCTATTTCCTATAATGACGAAGATTCTGGAGTGTGGTGCAAGGCCAGCTTTGTAGGTGTGTGTGCAGTGTGTGGTGAGTGGCAAGTGTGATTGCTCTCCAATGGTAGTGTGAGTTGCACTTGTATTTAAGGAGTATGTGCACAGGGCTCAGGGCTGATCATCTGAGGAAGGAGCCAGGACAACAGAAGGCTCTAGAGAAGAACAGCAGTGCTTCATTCAGAAGTGCTAGCAAGAGCCTACAAGGTGGGTTGGAAGCCAAGGAGAGTAGAGGAGAACATTTGTGCTTCATCCAGAGGCACTACCAAGGACCTACAGTCTGGGTTGGACTGAGAGGAGAGACCAGTGTAGATTGCACGTGTGAGCAAAAGAATGCCAGGGATTTCCAACTTTCCTGAGGTGGAACAGAAGTGCATGAGAGAGGATTATAAGTTCTTACTTAGTAAGAAGAGCTTGGAGTTTGGAATTTGGATACAGAGACTGTGCTGTGGGGGGGGGGGGGGGGGGGGGGGGCTGGACCTGAGGGGAAGGTTGCAGCTGATTATTTCAATGCAGGACTCAAGACTAACAGTGGACTAGGGGGATGCACTGTCTCAAGAGCTGCTTCTGGGTACAGAGGCTGGATTGTAAACTGAATCTGAATACTGAGTACTGAATATCAAAAAGGGAAGATATTTATATGTGGGCTTGTGCTCAAGAACTGTATTGGAGGGACTGGCTGGACCTTGGGGAGGATTACAGCTGGTTATTTCAGCAAAGGACTGGGGATGTACAGACTCTGATGACACTCCTAAAGTGTGTGTCTGAATATGAATTGCTTCTGAAGTGGATGTGAAGTGGTGCCTTCTATAATAGAGGTCACCACAGCACCAGGGTCCCTCACTGGTCCCACAAGTAAAGAGAGAGAGAGTGCTGATTGTGAAAGACTTCCCTGATGTACAGGAAGAGAGAGAGAGAGAGTGCTGATTGTGAAAGACTACCCTGAAGAAAGGAAGAGAGAGAGAGTGCTGAACGTGAAGTGCAGCAAAAGACAAAAGAGGAGATGGAATCATTTGTGCTCATAGGCTAAAGTGAAACAGCTGGAAGAGACAACATGAAGAACTGGGAATTGTGTGTTTTGACCAATATGACCATTAAATCTATTCTGAGTTTGAACTATGCTTTCTTCTATTTCTCTCTCTTTGGATTACAATAAATATTTATTTCATTGTAGCACAAGTAAGGTGTGGACATTGGATTTTCTGAAGTGTGTTTGAAGTGTTCTCATCCAGTCTGGCCTTACAGGTTATCCTGTCCCCAGCCCATGCCCAGAGACGAAATCTATCCCACCCTGGGGTTGCCAGACAAATGCTCCCCAGGGCTGGGAAAGTGACCCTTGGCACAGGGGTTGCACATGATTCCTCCCAGGTAGCTCAGTAGAACTGCCCAAGAGAACATTCTGCATCTACTGCAGCCATGACTACAAGAAGGAGAGAGAAAATCCCCCAGCCTTCACTCCAGCTTTCCGCCAGATTATATCCTGTTCTTTGTCTCATATCCCAATGAGCACCAACTTATATTAAGCCCAGGAATGCTTCCTCTAGTGGTTTTCTCTCAAACACTACCTTAAAGAGATGTACAAATCTCCATGATAAACCTCTGTTATACTGGACATCACTCAGTCCCAAAAGTAAAGGCTAAGTTCTTATGTTCATTCACCTCAGAATTGTCCAAGGGCCCAACTAGTGACCATGCTCTGTTTTAGTGCCCTGTCACACTTATAAAGCAACTGACCTATTTTCTGATCACCAACTATCCAATTGGACTAATTAACTGCTTCGTTGGATGATGTCCATAGATCAGATAAGTCCAACTAATCGACCAGTGTCAGCTGCATTTTTTCTACTGGGCTGACCACCATCATCAGCATCTTTCTTACTCATCTGTCAGTATTATACAATAGTGAATATGATTATACAATAGTATAATACTATTCAGCAAGGCTGCCTGGCTTACCCATATTACAATTCAACTTGGCTAAAGTAAGGCCCAAGCTTGAGCTTTTGCTCTGAAAGGCCTGAGCTATTGCACACTGAGTAATATTGCATAATAGCTGCCCCTAGCTTGCTGGGAACATTTAAAGGAATACAATTTGGCTTCTTTCTCCAGGAAAGTCATACCTAGATGCTAATAAGTGGGTCCTGGAAGAATCAAAGAGACATTGTCACATCAGAGAATACTGAAGGAATGCAGATGCAGATATTGGCTCATTTTTAAAACAATAAAACTACCCCATACTGTAGAGAAGGGAACACAGAACACAAAGAGTTAAGGATTCAGTCCTCTCTCTCTGCTAAAGAGTCATCTCAAATATGCAGCAACTTCCAGTTACAGAGATCTGCTAATATCTGTATACCTAGTCAAACTCATTTCTTAGATAAAATCCTTTATTATATGAAGACCTGCCTTCATGTATTTTATTTTTATGCCCACTGCTGCATATTGGAAAGTAGACTCAGAACCAACGGGTTTTTTTCTGAGAGCCCTGCTTCATTCCTGAGCCAGAGAGAGAAGTGTGAAGACCTCCGGGGGACCATAATCTTATATCATCCCTTTGCCTACATGTCAGCCTTCTGCCTGAAGATACCAATGTCCAACAGTTTACAGGTTGCAGCCTCCAGATTCTTCTGGCATGTTTAAGCAGCTTGAAATGATAATTCCAAAAATTTTCCATGGGACAGCAGGAAATCCAGATCCAGGTTCCAGATTCTTATAGCATGTTCAAGCAGTTTCATTAAAAAAAAAAAAAAAAATTCTATGCTTCGCATTGCCTTGTATTTTTCATTTAACTTCAGTAAGAATCCACACTACGCCTGGAACCATGCTACCTTAAATTCATGAAAAAAAGCAGAGGCATGACTTTTCAGCCAGATCTTTCCCCACAGAGACTCTCATCCCCTTGGCCTAACTTCCTGAACTCCTAATCAGGAACTTTATTATATACAAAAGGAAAAAGAGAGGACTCTAAGTTATATAAAAAATAGGTTCCCTATGCTGGTTCCCAATGCCAGTCTAATTGTAACTTCTGACTCGGATTATAAGCTGTGCAAATGCATCAATTTATTTAAATTTGTTGTACTCTGCCTTGAGACTGACTTTGGAAAAAGGTGTAATATCAAATGAATATAAATATAGAAATTATTTTAAGCATAGTAACCAAACAGCTTAAATTCACCTCATTTATTGATTTTCCTGTGTATAAACGTCATCAATCTAGTTATCTGACTTTTCCAATTATCTGAACAATTGCAGGTTTCAAGGTGGACAAATAGTAGGTCAGTTACTGTATTCCTATGTATGGCAACTAGGGAAACTAATTAATTAGTCCTTTTTGTTTCAGCATTTAATGTACCACATCAACTGTGTTCTTCAACTGCAGAGAAAGTTATGAGAGAATGTAGAAAATATTCTAGAAGTTAATGTCTACACACACAGAGTAACCATTCCTTCCTTGTATAAACTCATCTTCAGAACATAAATACCAAATACCTTATTGCAAGGAGATGACTAAGAAGACCCATACTATCCCACAGGATAGGAGTTGCTGATGACCTTGAACTCTGAAATTTTGTTCTAGACTGTAGACTCTGAACTGAAGCCAAAAGCAAAATCAGAGCTGCAAGGAACACATTTTCTTTAGAACATGTCAGCTCTGCTGAAAGATGTAGATGTAGATGCAGTTATTCACTTGGTCCTCTTGACCTTTCCTCAATCTTATCCCGTTCCTTACGACTTCCTGTTCATTGTAACTTTAATTTTCCTTTCATCTTTCTAGTTTTTTGCTCCCTGGTTGTATGTGAACCGATGTGATATTCGATTGAATGTCTGTATATAAAAGTTATAAATAAATAAATAAATAAATAAATAAATAAATAAATAAAGATGTACATTCTGACTGGAATCTTAATAGGTTGTGATACTTTCATTGGATACTATAGATATAAAAATAATGAAAAGATGCTATAGAGAAGAGCTTTCAAAATCACATAGGTCCCTTCCCATGGGGTCTTGAAAACACATTCACTATATCTTTTGATGATTCTTATGCTGGTCCAATAAAAAAAAAGTATCCCATCCTACTAAGATTTCAGTTTTCTCCAGGATCACTATGGCTACTAAATTCTGCATGTCTATAGTATATGTCTAAATGCTATATAGATTTAATTAAACAATATGCTGGGAATTTCTGTATTATTGCATTTGCTGAAATGTGACATTGGTTCATACTGGATGCATTGTAAAATAAAACAACTTAAATGATAGGAAACTAGATAAGAGATAAGGAAATGGCAAGTCATGCCTAATCACTGGACACAGGATTACCATTGCTGTGTCCACCACAATCTTCACTGTGTGATGAAGCAGCCTGATGGGTAGTGCAGGGCCAGCCTGCGCTGAAAGCCAGAGATGGAAGTTCTTCTCGGGATTCTTGCTTTCTCTCAGAATCTCTAATACAGATGTCATCACAGAGCTGGAATTCTGGATGTTTTCCAGGAAAACCCAATAACCCTTAATGGAAAAAGAACAGCAATATTTTCATAAAAATATCTCAAGTTTTCTTTCCAACGTACTATTTTATTTTTCTAGGTATGGACATACCAAAGCTTTTTATAGAGATGGAACTGAACAAATACCACCACCCTTGATCTGAGTATTCACCAAGATTAAAGTTTTCAAGCCTTAGGTCCTGATTTTCTAAAGCAGTTACACACTTAAAAATGGGTTTTACCCATATAAGTGGGTAGTGATAGTGACAGCACAGAGGTGGCACAAAACGCTGGAGAGAAGACAGGAGAGCACTCACAACAAATGCGAGAGAAACCACCATGGAAATACCCACATGAGGTCCAATGAGTTCGGTCGAGAAAGGAGTGGAACCCAGAGCCAGCAATGGACTCAGTTAAAGGACTGAGGGTGCACGCTAGGCAAAGGGCACAGAGTGGGTAGTGGTGATAGTGCTATCTGGGGTAACTCTAATGTGTGGGGGTGTGACCCTAGAACTCCAACCCCAAGCCTTGCTGGGGAGTGGTGATTTGAGGCACTTCCCTGGATGAGGTCCAGGAGGAGTGAAAAAGCTCAGACCAACAGGTCCAAGCTGAGGAGGAGGACATGTGAAGGAGTGGTCCTGAATCCCCTCCTTGACCAGTTCAGGACCAATCATCTAGCCTGGTTCACCTTAAATCCCACAGTGAGAGAGCACCCTGCAGGTGGGACCTTGCTGGAAGGAAGATAAGAATGTGAGTTCAGCTGAGATCAGGAGGTCCCTCGTCTCCAGAAGCAGGAGCTCCTGACTCTCTCTGGAAGTTTGTATTGTGAATACACTGCAAAGGTAGGCAGTCTACTGTTACGTTGTTTTGCTGATTACATGAATAAAAGTTAAAGTTACATGAAGAAAAGCTGGAGTCAACGTGATTCCTACTCCAGCCTATACAGATTTCACTCGGCTATTCTACAGCAACATACAACATAGCACGATAACAATTCACCAGCAAGTAGAAGCACATCAATAATTTCCAATCAAAAATTTAAGAACTTATATCCCCTATTTCCTGCCTATTCGCATCACACTCCTCCGACCCCCTAATATCACTACCCTTTACATAAACAGATGTATAGATTCCAACAATCAAAGCAAAACTCAAGAGTACTAGTGAGCACTTATTCACAGTTGAAAGAGAGCCCAAGTATTTTCAAAGCTATTCAAAGTATTATTTTTTTACAGCAATGAATGTCCCCAAATAATACACTTGCTGAAGACATTTGTTACCCAAAGCCAAAGTAGATTACAATAGTCTTTTCCACCAGAACACCAATTCACATTGAGCTGCTATAATAACCTGCAATATCAAAATTTGTAGCCTAGCAAGAGCATTTGGGACTGGTAAGCTTAAGTGAAAAACCCTTGGGACTTTATCCAGTGAAACAACTCTAATCTCTAGAACCAATCTCAAAACCATGTCCCAATAATCACTAACTAGAGAACATTGCCACCAAATATTAAAAAAAGACCCTATGTCCCCAAATCCACACCAACACTTATCATATAAACTTGAATAAACCCTGTGGAGATGCTCAGGCATCAGGTAGCAGCGATATAAAACCATAAACCAATTCTCAACAAGTAAAATAGAGTTAGAACATTTACCCATCTCAAGAAAACACATATTGCAAGTCATCTGTTCCAGAACCGCACTCAAGTCCCTTTCCCAGGCTAAAATATTTTTTGACTTTTCAGTTAGATCACCGTTCAGGCCCAGCACGTCCTGGTGTGCATACCATGCATTTGAATGGAGTGGCACACCTGGGGAGGCGGCGGGCCGGTGGCAGCAGGAGAGGTTGCAGGCCGGCGGCGGAGCCTAACCAGCTGGTGGCCGAAGAAGGAGAGAGCGCTGGTGATGGAAGGAGAAGCCTGTCTTCTGTGTCTGAGCATGTGTGCGAGCACATCCAGGCACAGCTTCCACTCCACCCCCCAAGCAGGAAGATCAGAGGGCCGTATGGCCTGAAGATTTATTTATTTATTTATTTATTTATTTTTAATTTTTATATACCGGAATTCCTGTATACAATACAAATCAGTCCGGTTTACAATAAACGAAAAGATTGCCCCAGTCTGGGAGGTCAGACCGGGGTTGTTTACATCGAATAATGAACATTGAAAAATAACATTGAAAAATAACAATTAACAATTAAACAGATAGCAGGAGGCCCACAGCACCATGGTGGAGCTCATCCTGCTACGGCCCAAAGACAGCAAAGGGAGTCCGCGGGACCATGGTAGAGCTCATCCCACCGATGATAACAGGAGACCATGAGTGTGAGCTTGTATGTATGTGTGAATGAGCGAGAGCCTGTGTATGTCTGAGAGCCTGTTTATGTGCACATATGTGTGTGTCTGTTGAGATCCTATGTGTGTATCTGTTTGAGATGCTATGTGTATGTGAGTATGTGTGTGTGTGTGTATGACTGTGTAAGAGCCTATGTGCGTGTCTGTGAGAACCTGTGTGCCTGTGAATGTGTCTGTGTGAGAGCTTGTGTGTTTATGTATATTTTGCGCCTGTGAGAGCCTGTGTGTCACATATAGGCTCTCATAGACACACACACACACAATGTATCTGTGAGGGTGAGGGAAAGGCAGCCTGTGTATGTTAGAGAGAGGGAGTGTGTGAGAGAATGAATGTGTTATTGTGCATGTGTGTGAGAGAGAAGATAAAATTTGTGCGGCCCTACCTTCCCCAATCCATGACAATCTCAGGGTGACTGAAAATCAGATCCCAGGTATGGAGAGCATATTTTAAAATCCTTATTAGTTTTAATTATTGGGTGTAATTTGATGATTCTGCTCTTTTGAAATATTTTTTTTTTGGGGGGGGGGGGGGAAATAGAACATGTTTAATTGGATTTTAAATTCATGAAATTATTTTTTGTGTTTGGGAAATTTTTGATATTTATTCATTAACTGGTTTGAAATATTCTTTTATGAATATGACTTTACAATTATGATTAATGTTTTATATTTCTTGATTTTATGTTTTATGAAGAATAGTAATGTTTCTGTTTTTCCACTATTGCTTTGCATTTAGAGGCTGGCTTGTTGTGGGTTCCAGTTCAGTTCTTCTCAGCACGTTTCTGTTTATACTTTCTGATCTCTTTATTCTGTATTTGGTCAGGGTCTCTGTGTGTCCTGCATATGTGACCGAGATGAGGTATTTTGCTAGCATGTAATTCCTGTGTAGGGATTTATAGCAGCCTGGTTTCCTAATAAGAGCTTTTATTGGTGTTCTAGGGCCTGGTGTAATACGTGCAGTGTTGCCTTTTCATATATAAGGTTGTAAGGGTAGTTTTGGTATGGGAGGTTTACTATATCGTAATGGCAATTCTGTTTGTTCATGGCTTTCTAAGGGCTAAGCCCACACCCAGCATGCATTATAATTCCATAGGAGCTCCAAGTGTTTTTTTTGGAAGAGTTTTCTGGTTATCACCACAGGAGTGCATGCAAATATAATATGAATGTTGTAACTGATATTTTTGACACAGAAGACTATTATTGAATGTTCTTTTTCATGTAAAATTTGTTATAAATGCATAATTTAATTGTGTGTGTCTGTAAAGGGTGTGGGAGTGAGTGTGTGTGTGTGTGTGTGGAGGGGGGTGGCGTTTGTGCAAGGCTGTAAGGTTTGCCTAGGGTACCTAATACACTTCCTTATCCTTGGGTTTTGGGTGGGGAGGCATGTCAGTTTTTAAAAATATAGATTGCAGGACAGAGCTGGATAGGCACTGAATGAATCTTGGGGGGGGGGGGGGTTCAGCACAGTAATTTTTCACACAGGGAAGCAAAAAAACCTAGCACAGGCCCTGCCCCCATTTTACAGTGAGTAAACTTTAGAAATCACCCCCTTAAGACTATCCACTTTATCACAAAAACCCTCAATCAAAGGACCTGATTTACTAAGTCTTTTCTCTCATTCTGTGTGAAATCACCCACTGGGTAACTCCTTTAGCTGGAGAGGGTAGTCAGGTTGGACATTGTGGGGAGGTGCCATTCGGTACAGCCCCCCCCTTTGAGGGAGCTGGTGTGGCCATTTCCTTGGTTTGTGATAAAAGCAGCTCTTTCCTGAGAGCTCTGAAGGGCAGTGCAGTTTGGTTTTGTAATTAGGAGAAAGTACTAGAGTTTATCCTTTATTGATTTTTGGGCCTACCCTTGGACTCAGGTACCACCTTGTCTGCAGTTCCTGGGAAAGGTTGAGAAGCTGTTTTTCAGTCCATTCCTAGGCTGTTTGGTAGGCTTTTGGGTTGTTTTTTGAGGATTTTTGAAGATTTTCTTTTGTAAGAAGCCTGCAAGACCCCTGGGTGTTTGTCTGGAGGGAGGTCATGGGGGAACCTCTCCCTGGGGGGACCTGGGATAGGGAAGACCTGCCCCTCTGCAACCTCCTGGAGGACAAAGGTATGGTGGTGACCCGCTGCATGGGCCTTCCGGTGTTTTGACTAAGTTTGGGAAAGAGACTTTTGGAAAGAAGATCAGCGAGGAAGAGTTTCTCTGCTCCTCATCCTACACTTCTGGAGGAACATAGAGAGCTGCGTCTTCCAAGCGATTCGCTTCCATCTTGGGATTCAGAAAAGTAAGAGATGAAGAGAGACAATAGAGAACCGTGAGTAAGGCTAATACTGAATAACATCTGAGGACCCCCACTTGGGAAAGAGAAATTTGTGAGTCTGTGCATAGACTGTATTATTCAATGATTTTTCCTGTCCACTTGGTGTCCTCATTTATCCAAACCTTGGATGGAAGAGATAGAGAGACCCTTGCACAGATTTAGAGAGTGGAAACTGTAACAGTAGGATAAGAACTGATATGAACTGTGCCAATTACTATTCAGAGAACACCTTCAGTAAAGTTCATTTTTAGAAACTCACCCAGAGTCTCCTGTGTCATTTGTTTGGCGCTCACATCCACCAGAAGGACAAAAAAGGCATACCTTTATCATGGAAACCAAACAGTGTCATCCCATTACTACCTAGGGCCTTGGAGGAGATATCTCCCACCATCAGTAAAAGAAACCAGCCCTGAGGTGAAAGAGAATGTGTGAGGGAAATAAAAATGTGAGCCAGCCCCAAAAGAACTATAAATACTTTTATGGCCCCATTGGCATTACGTCTTTGCCAGAAGATGGGGTTACATGTGTCTATGGGAAAATTGCTTAGTAAATGAGGCCCAAAGTAAGTCCTTGTAGAAGATTGGACTTAACCCTCATAGTTTCTAAACAGTCCTTCGCTTGATAATATCTTTTGCTAATAAATGAAACTTCTCCTGCAGGATAACAAAGGAATAAACCCTACACCCATCCCATAAATGTTCCGACCTACTGATTCTCAAATTCCTCCATCTATGAAAATCAATAGAAAACCTCCCAGGCAAGAATTCCACATTATATCTCAATGGTGATATATATAAAAATAGTCACACATTTCCATCACAGCCTCCTTGCACCCGATACCCCAGTATATGGAGTGGCAGTTGCTATTACCCTTAACACCTGGCAAGAACCCAAAAACTAAGTCTATCCCATGCTACTGATGCTAATAATAGCAGTGGCTATTTTCTAAGTCAACTTAATTAATAGCAGGTAATGGACTTCTCCTCCTATAACTTATCCAATCCTTTTTTAAACACAGCTATACTAACTGCACTAACCACATCCCCTATCAACAAATTCCAGAGTTTAATTGTGCATTGAGTGAAAAAGAACTTTCTCCAATTAGTTTTAAATGTGCCACATGCTAACTTCATGGAGTGCCCCCCTAGTCCTTCTATTATCCGAAAGAATAAATAACCAATTCACATCTACTCGTTCAAGACCTCACATGATTTTAAACACCTCTATCATATCCCACCTCAGCCGTCTCTTCTCCAAGCTGAACAGTCCTAACCTCTTTAGTCTTTCCTCATAGGGGAGCTGTTCCATCCCCTATCAGATTCCCATGCTTTTAACGCACGCATAACTCTGTTTCTTAGACATGCAATACAGTATTCAAATAAGACACAAATCAAAATGGTCCAAAAAAGCACTCTAAGGTTGAAAAAAACAGCATCCATTATGCTACTGATTTTACTGTATCGGACGACTATACAGTATCCCGCACGCACTGGAGAATTCGTGGAACTTCTGTCAAAAGAGCACACATTTCAATTTTAATAGTGATAATAGCAAATAATAGCAAACAAGAGTTTCCAATTTAGCCAATTTTTCATTGATCATACCCAACTTCTCATTGCTCCCCCACTGTGCTGCACTGTCTATGAGAACTACAAAGTTCCCTTCAAATCTAAGGAGAGGATCGCGCTGGATGTCAGCTCCCTATCTGTTATGCCCAGGGAGGTCAAACAGGTCCAGCACTGGTGGCTCAAAACTAGAAGAGAGGTTAAAGAAAAGGTTGCCAAAATGGAGGCGGCAGCAAAGAGGACCAGTGGAGGGCCACCATGTAATATTGTTTTGACCCCCCTCGAGGAGCTTGTTCTGAGTACTGTGCGGCCAGAGTTCGTGGCTGGTGTGCCTGCACTGTACGGCGCTGACACTGGAGCAAGTGAAGGTATGCATTTGGTACCATCTTGCTTGCATTGCATGTTTTTCTTTAGGGCTCTTGGGAGGGCTACAGTTGAGAACTAGAACTTCAACTTGTTTTTGTCCATCTTTCACTGCAGATGGAGTCAATGAGGCAGATGTTGCTGAGGAAAAAAATGAATCCATCCCACGCCGGAATTTGTTTTCCCAATGTCCAACAAGGAGTCCCCCAGTGAACCAGTACAGGATGTGATACCCAGGATCTTGTCACACTTAACCTGGTCGAAGTCACATCTCAAACCCAGGGACGTGAGACATTTGCGGAACCATTCCCGGCAGAGACATCTGCAGCAACATCCCTGGTTGAGGCACCTGTGGCACCGTCCCTGGTAGAGGCACCTGCGGCACCAGACCAGAAACAGGCAACAGTGGCATGTGACCTAGAAGAGGCATTATTTGGTATTGAAGGGCTAAGTGAGCACTTCATGTCCAAAATAACATCACGACAGGACCAACACAATGCTCCAGGAACTCAAGCAAATCCACACCGAGATCACAGGTGCAGTGGCTACTCATTCGAGGTTGATGAATGAAATGATCAGTGCCATCAGAGATATAGCCTCTGCTTTGCGGTCTTGGAACCACCCATGAGTATTAGCAAAATAAAAGTATTTTATCTATGAAAGCAATGAATTCTGTTTCTTATTTATGAGCTATTGTTTTGATGTTAGGTTCTATATTAGGAGCTACCACCCAGGAAAAAGATCTAGGCATCATAGTGGATAATACTTTAAAATCATTGGCTCAGTGTGCTGCAGCAGTCAAAAAAGCAAACAGAATGTTAGGAATTATTAGGAAGGGAATGGTTAATAAAATGAAAAATGTCATAATGCCTCTATATCGCTCCATGGTGAGACCACACCTTGAATACTGTGTACAATTCTGGTCGCCACATCTCAAAAAAGATATAGTTGCGATGGAGAAGCTACAGAGAAGGGCAACCAAAATGATAAAGGGGATGGAACAGCTCCCCTATGAGGAAAGGCTGAAGCAGTTAGGGCTGTTCAGCTTGAAGCAGAGACGGCTGAGGGGGGATATGATAGAGGTCTTTAAGATCATGAGAGGTCTTGAACGAGTAGATGTGACTCGCTTATTTACACTTTCAAATAATAGAAGGACTAGGGGGCATTCCATGAAGTTAGCAAGTAACCCATTTAAGACTAATCGGAGAAAATTCTTTTTCACTCAATGCACAATAAAGCTCTGGAATTTGTTGCCAGAGGATGTGGTTAGTGCAGTTAGTGTAGCTGGGTTCAAAAAAGGTTTGGATAAGTTCTTGGAGGAGAAGTCCATTAACGGCTATTAATCAAGTTTACTTAGTGAATAGCCACTGCTATTAATTGCATCAGTAGCATGGGATCTTCTTAGTGTTTGGATAATTGCCAGGTTCTTGTGGCCTGGTTTGGCCTCTGTTGAAAACAGGTTGTTGGGCTTGATGGACCCTTGGCAATTTCTTATGTTCTTATGATAAAGGTGGGGACCCTGGGCCTGAACTATTCAAGGTAATTAGTCACTGACATAAAATAAAGCATGATTTTTAACTCAAGCAAATATGAAACATATCGGATCTTATGTCATCATTGCCATCTCCCTCCCCTCTTCTCCAACCATCTGTCATGCCTCTCCCCTTGTATCATCATCCTTTGAGCGCTCCCCCATACCCACCACTACCACTTACAGCCTCTGTAACATCATACAGTTAAATCCATCCTCCCTCGAATGCTGGGTACACAGGACAACCACCAACAGTTTTTTTTACAAATGTTATTAATCATATATAAAAGCATTCAAAATACAAAAATAAAATATATGTAGAAAAATAACACGATTGGAGGCAGGGATGGGGAAGGGAAGTGGATGGGGATAGGGGCCGAGAAGAAGCATCATCATTGACAGGGAAACAGTGGACAGCTTCGAGGAGCCCAGGACATGACCAGCAGCTCAATAATTTCCTGTTGGCCACTCGCAGGTCCTGTAAGATGGCCACCGTTTGCACCACCAGACTCTCCATGACATCCAGGCCGCTGGTCAACCGCACCTGGAGAGCTAGAACAGTATCCAGGTGTGCCTCCATGGGAGAGCGCCTGGCCTGCTCCTATGGCCCTTCCCCGGATGCTGCGCCATCCTAAAAACAGATGATGGTGCATCCATTTTTACTGGAGTGGCTTACAGGTCTCCAAATCAGATGGAAGAACTAGACAGAGATCTGGTTAAAGACATCCAAAAGGCGGGAAAGAAGGGAAAAGTAGTGATTGTTGGAGATTTTAATCTGCTGGATGTAGACTGGAAAATCCATTCTGCAGAATCTAACAGACGTAGAAATTTGGTGGATACCCTACATGGGGCTCTGTTCAAACAAATGGTAATGGAATCCACGAGGGAGGGAGCTATACTTGATTTAGTGCTCATTAACGGGCATAATATCTCTAATGTCTGGGTGGGTGCCCACCTCAGTACCAGTGATCAAACGGTATGGTTTGATATCACAAACAGGATATGGAGAAGTCACATGAAGACCTGAGTTTTGCATTTCAAAAATGCGGAATTTGTTGAAATGGGGAAGTACCTGGAGGGAGAACTAGAAGACTGGAAGAAAATGAGTGAGGTGGAACAACAGTGGGCCAAACTAAAAGGAGCAATTACAAAAGCAACTAATCTATATATTAGAAAAGTAAACATAAGCAAGAGAAATAAGAAACCTATCTGGTTCTCAAGGGAGGTGGCTGCTAAAATAAAATAAAAAAGAACAGCATTCAAGAAATATAAAGGATTCCAAAGCAAGGAACACAAAGAAGAATATCTGGTGAAACTGAGGGAGATGAAGAAAGTAATCAAGAAAGCAAAATGTCAAGCAGAAGAAAGAATTGTAAAAGAGGTAAAGTGAGGTGACAAAACATTTTTCAGATACATCAGAGAAAGGAGAAAGGTAGCATAGTGAAAATGAAAGGTGAAAAGGATCAATATGTGGAGAGAGATGAAGAAAGGGCAGAAATATTAAACAAATACTTCAGTTTAGTGTTCACTAAAGAAGACCCTGGAGAAGGACCATCGCTGGTTAACAAGAAAATGGAGGGTGGTGGAGTACATGAAAATCCATTTACAAAAGAGAATGTATGGGAAGATCTAGGAAAACTGAAAGTGGACAAAGCCATGGGGCCAGATGAGGTTCATCCTTGGATACTGAGGGAGCTCAGAGATGGCGGGTCCATTGCACGACCTGTTCAATAGATTCCTGGAAACAGGCTTGGTGCCAAGTGACTGGAGAAGAGTGGTAGTGGTCCCGCTTCACAAGAGTGGGAGCAGAGAGGAGGCTGGAAACTACAAACCGAGAAAAGTAATGGAGACACTGCTGAAGGAAAGAATAGTAAACTATTTACAGTCAGAAGAATTTCTGGACCAGAGGCAGCATGGATTCACCAGAGGAAGGTCCTGTCAGACAAATCTGCTTGACTTTTTTGATTGGGTAACTAAGGAATAGGATCGAGGAAAAGCACTCAATGTGATCTACTTGGATTTCAGCAAAGCTTTTGATACAGTCCCACATAGGAGGCTTGTGAATAAAATGAGAAGCTTGGGAGTGATCGCCAAGGTGGTGGCCTGGATTACAAACTGGTTGACGGATAGAAGATAGCGTGTGATGGTAAATGGAACCTACTCTAAAGAGAGAATGGTGTTATGGGAATGCCGCAAGGATCAGTGTTGGGACTGGTCCTGTTCAATTTATTTGTGAGTAACATTGCAGAAGGGATAGAAGGTAAAGTTTGTCTTTTTGTGGATACTAAGATCTGCAACAGAATGTACAAACCAGAAGGAGTGGAGAGAATGAGACATGATTTAAGGAGGCTTAAACAGTGGTTGAAGATATGGCAGCTGGGATTCAATGCTAAGAAGTGCAGAGTCATGCATCTGGGGTGTGGTAATCCTAAAGAGCTGTATGTGATGGGGGCTGAATGGCTGTTATGCACAGAACAAGAGAGGGACCTTGGGGTGATAGTGTCTAGTGATCTGAAGACGGTGAAGCAATATGACAAGGCAATATCTAAAGCCAGAAGAATGCTGGTCTGCATAGAGAGAGAAATAACCAGTAAGAAAAAGGAAGTGATAGTCCTCCTACTACAGGTCCTTGGTGAGGCCTCACCTGGAGTATTGTGTTCAGTTCTGGAGACCGTATCTTAACCAACATGCCTGAAAGTTTGGATGCAACTCCAACACTGCTCTCTGTTTCAACAGCAAGAGGTAACAGGGAATTGGACTCAGACAGCAACCAACAAGGGCCCTGACTTTGATGGTTTTGGAAACTAAGTAAGGGGGCGACTTGTATGGTGCAGCAGATTCTACCATAAGCTTGTTGGGCAGACTAGATGAACCGTTTGGTCCTTTTCTGCCGTCCTTTTCTGTTTCTATTTGGACTCTCTGTGTAGAGACAGCGATTTTTACATTTATACCAGTTTGGAAGGGGTCTCCTACCCAATTAAGGGCTACTCTGACCACCTGGGAACTCTGGTTATTCAAGCCCTGAAGACTGGGAGTTTCTTTGGTCCTGATGTAAGATATTCCTGCACCGATAGAGAACAAGGACTGTAAAGAAAACAAGGAAGCCTGTGGTGCTGGAATCAGGTTTATTATGCCATTACTCATCACTGTTAACTAGTGTTAACCAATGTTTATTTTGGACACTAACCCAGTGAAGAAAGTTACTCCTCTCCCAGGGATAACATTAAAGAGTCAGTCACCCCTTGCACTTGGGCACTGAAAGTTAACTCTTTCTCCCTACAAAAAGAATCCACACCCTAGGGAAAGAGCCAAAACGAAGAGCTAGTCAGGTGTCCCTGCCCTGAAGAACTATAAATAAGTTTATGGCCCCGCCAGAGTAGAGTATGACATGCCTCCTGAGGTGGGTCACACAAAGATATTATGATCTTCTCAGTTTTGTTCTGTATACTACCGAGGAAGAGGAAAATAATTCCTAACATTATATTTGCCGTTTTGACCACCGTCACCACTGAGCTGATTTCACGGTATTGTTCACAAGGACTCTGATGTTCTTTTCCTGGGTGTTGACTCCTAACCCAGCATCATGTACCTGTAGTTGGGAATATTTTTCCCTAAGCGTATTATTTTTCCCTTGTCCTCATTAAATTGCATCTGTCATTTAGATGCTCAGTCTCCTAATCTCACAAGGTCCTTCTGCAGTTCCTCTCAATCTGCTGCTGTTTTAACCACTCAAAACAATTTTGTGGCATCTCCAAATCTGGTCACCTCATTCTTTGTTCCTTTCTCCAGATCATTTATGAATTTGCTAACAATCTTTCTCCATTTGGAAACCAGACCATTTAATCCTACCCTCTGTTTCCTGTCTTTTATCAGTGTTGAAAACTAAACTTCGAGGCAGGTGGGAAGTAGTTACAGTGAGAGGCAGATTAACAAAATTAAGTATATAAAGATGAACCAATATGGCAAGAGGAATGGAGGCTGCCAAATTCACATGAAAAAGGGTACAAAACTATGTTATATTTGCAAAGGAATAAAAGGGATGTCACAATTAAATTCATGAATAAATGGAGCAGGATATCCCCATTGGATTTATACTGTTCTGTCATCCAAATATACAGCTGAAATGAGAAACAATATCTGTGGAAAAATGTCTCAAGGGAAGCTATTATGACATCCTGTGAGCCGAAGCTCTACCCAGGTTCAGTCTCTTTGTGCTACTCTTCTCTGGAGATGAGTCATAATGTGTAATAATATCAACAGAAAACTGTCTCTCCAGTGTTCATTTGTTGCTATGGCCGAGAGGAGAGGTGGTGGAGGGACAGGAAAGATATCTGGTGAAAGGAAAGTGGAGCAGTGGAGGATGGGGGCAGCATAATATGTTAGAAATTTAGGTGTTAGAAATTTTTCCAGAGTGGCAAGTGCAGCACACTTTTTATAGAAAGGGGACCACCTCAATTAGAGAGGTGGAGGAGTAATTTAATAGAGTAGAATAAGAACATGGAAATACGTAATGCTTGGAATGGAAAACAAAGAACTCCCTAGAACAAAGAAGAGATAGGGTAGTTATTATGATACCATATAGAGATCTAGCAGCTTTCCAGAAAGTACAAGAAGGTACCATTTTCTATAGCCATGTTTTTTTTGTTTTGTTTTTTTTTATAATTTCCATAAAAAAAAAAAAATCCATACACTTTTACTTTTAGAATACCAGCTTTCCAGAAACCTCATCTTCAAACTTCCAAGATCCTAATTTAGATTCTAGAATTTGTTTCTTAATTATCATCATGGACCATGTAGGTAGTGATGTCTACCCACTGTACCGATAACTTGTACAACTTTTGCTCCAAACAAGTATATTTATCATTTCAATGACGATGAAGGGTGTATAAAACTCTCAGAATCTAATCAGAAATATATTAGTTTGTCCAATAGGGATGTGCAGGGAAACCTTTTTTTTTTCATTTTGGTTCATTTTACCTTAATGACCCTTTGGGCTCATTACCCAGAGTGCTCTTAGTTTAATTCCTTTAGCTGGGGACAGAGAGGTGGAGACTGAGGGGAGGCTCCTTTTGGTCCAGCCCCCTCCCTTTGAGGGAACTGGGATGGCCGTTCCCCTGCGAGTTAATAAAAGCAGCTTGCAGTAGTGCAAGCTGGGGCAGTGCAGTTTTGGTTTTAGAGTTAGGAAGAGTCAGGAGTTTCTGCCTCGGTTGAATTTTGGGGCCTACCTCTGGACTTACACACTACTAGCCTGCAGTTTAGGAAGCTGCCTTTCCAGTCCACTCTCTGCCTGGTTAGGTTGTCCTTCTGGGTTGTTTTGAAAGATTTTTTTTTTCTTTTGGGTGTAAGAAGCTTTGTGAGCCCCCTGGTTTTTAGCTTGGAGGAAGATTACAGGGAAGTCTCCCTCTGGGGGGCCAGGGTAAGGAAGACATGCCCCTTTGAAACCCTCATTGAGAACGGAGGAATGGTGGTGACCTGCTGCAAGTCTTTCTGGAGTTAAGATCAACTTTGATTATAAGATCTGGGAGGAAGGTTTCTGTTGCCCCCTTCCTACCCTGCTTGACGGCGGAACATCGTGTGAGAGCTGCGTGTTCCAGAGGGGATCCTTTTCCATCAAGGATTTGAGAGAAACACTGGACATTGGGAGAACTGTGAGCCCAAATTGAGATCTTTGAGGACCCTCACTTGGAGTCTTCACTCTGTTTTACCATTTTTACCAGCATTGGAGGGGTTTTTCCTGCCCACACAAAGGATACGCTGTCCACTTGGGAACCTCATTTATCCATGCCCTGGATAGTGAGTGAGTGTTTCTCCTACCTTGGGAGTAAGATACCCTTGCACAGATAGAGGAAGGACTGTGAACAGCAAAGATAAAAATCTGTGGTGCTAAGAATGGTTTGAACTGTGTCATTGACTTGTGTAATTCACCTTCAGTAAAGTTTATTTGTGAACACTCAAAACACGGGTCTCCTGTACATTACTGGCACCTACATCATTCACAGTAGCACAGGAAGTAAACCTTTTACAGGGAAAAGGGTTACTGTACCACCCCTGTCACTCTGGGCCTGGAAGGAGGAACTCCTTTCCCCACCAGTAAAGGATTCAGGCCCTGGGGAGAGAGACTGGGGAGAGAGCTAGCATGGGTGGATCCAGTCCCATGAACTACAAATACTTTTATGGCCTCTGTGGTGTATATAGTCGCCCTCCTAAAGAGGGCTTACATTAGGATAAATTTTTTTTATTTGCTTTTTCTTTTCATGGGCTTTTTAAAAAAATTGTTTCATTTGTATTTCTTTCAGAAAATAGTGTACATTATTTGCAAATACAGCATGCTATTCACACAATAGTGCATGCTAGTTTCCAAAATGAATGAACCCAAACATTTTCAGGATTTTGGGGGGGAATTATGCATGTTTTTGAGTAAAACAAACCACAATGATAATGTCAGATTTGTTTTGGATTACCATTTGTTTTAAAACAAATACACATTCCTTTTGTCAATACAAGGGTATCACCTACAACTTGTTTGTTGACCTTTATTCTACATATCTAAATAGACTCACACTGCAACTATATTACATAATTTATCAGGACATTTCCCAATAATCAGTCCTTCAAAAGACCATCTGACCTTGGGTAGGATTTCCCATCTCTATGCTTACATAGATTTGTCAAGACATCAACATCTCTTAATCCAATAGGAAAGGGGAATGCCTTGTTCAGAATTCAAGATGACTTGTAATGCAATCAGGTGAAAGTCCCTCTTGGGTGAACGATGTGTTTAAGACCAAAGTAGAGACAAGGTCGCTAGTATATTCATAAAACCACCCATGTTGCTTATCATATAAGTGTTAAGTTCTATACTGTGTTTCAGCAAGCTGGTAATCAATCTGACTTAACAGCCAATGCTGGCCTTCTCTATCATTAACCCTGAGAGTGCTATTTTTTTTTAGAATAAATATATGTGTTTCTTGTGTTCATGCAAAAATCTCTATAACATCTCCAATCAAAGAGTTACCACATAATTGTAGCAGAACTTACAAAAGCCCCAAGCATTTAAATACAGTCCCAAACATCCAATCACATCCCAACATCAGCTGGTGTTATGTAGCAAGGACCGCATCAGGAAAATGTACCCACTATAACTTGTCTTAAACCGGTGGACAATATTGGGTCGAACTCCTTACATCTTGTCAATGCCATGTCATGAGAATGCCACATAAGTATAAGCAACATGGAGTTTGTATAAATACACCAGTGACCTTGTCTCTCTTTGTTAGTTGAGCAAGGGAGGCACTTCGCTTTACTGACAAAGACCAAAGTAGGATAAGTACCCTTGTCACCACCCTCTGTGTCTGTCCTTCCTACCTTGAGAAGAGTTCTCTAGTACTGCTAGAAACATCTTTTTGGGTCCGCAGCAGCAGAGAAATTATCAATGTCCCAAATTTCAGTATTTACCACAGTGGGCAGGGCCTTCTGACATCATTGCTCTGCTGTTGATAGCACAAAATGGATACTCACAGTAGTAGCAGAGTCCACTTCAGGGTCTGTTGGCTCACAGTTTGCTCAAGACTAAAACACGATTGAGCCAAAGGGATACTTCCGTCTGGCTGGGTTATCAACCACCCGAAATTCTCAGCAAGGAGTTCACCTTTAAGCAGAAATGGCAATGCTTTCCAAACCAAGACAAAAGGATATATATGAACATTTCTCACCTCCGACATGCCATGCGTCATTATTTCCTTTATTTTTTTCTCAGCCATATCGGTGTTACTGACAGAAAACACAAGGGTTTTATGGCTCCTCCTTTTAGCAAAGTCCATGAAGAGTTTGCGTGGGATGTCGCTGTCAGTGCTGTAGATCAGTAAACAGGGGCTTGAAAAGGATGCTTGCAACATGCTGCTCTGAAGATCTCCCCTGACCTCTGCGACATACCTGCATAAAAAGTTCAAGCAACTTTATGCAATGTAAAACATCAGGATCTCACCTGCTCCTTTGATCTAGCACCACAAAATGAATTAGACTCCCTAAAATGCTGGCAGTGCATCACATCTTTCTAGTAGGGGGGTGCAGAATTAAGCAGTGTAACGCCTCTCTGATCGCAGATCACAGGACAGATAGTTTCTACAGAGATTGGTCATTTTACCATATCCTCACAAGAGGGGAAAGCTTCCTTGGGCATATTTATTTGGCTGATGGAGACCTGGATTCTCAGTAGGTGGGGACACTTTTTAAAAGACCAACAACAACAACAACAAAAAATGATGGGGCGTATCTGAACTTTGCAGACCACACAGGTCTTCTGAAAAGCTCATGTGCTGTATCAACTTTCTTACTGGCTCTTTAAAAGGAATTGCAGTCTACCAAAACCCCAGTTTTCTCAATGACCAGAAGGATTACTAAGGACATTGCACCGCTAATCGAGACCCTGATGTTAATGGGTAGGAGTGGCACCCAGGGCAGAGAAGAGCCAAAGGGAACTGTCATAATTACAAGTTAATGTATCATGAATTAAGCACTGAACATATACCAACAACACTTGAGGGGGCGGGGGAGGCTGGGTAGAACTCATGTTAGTCAGAACTACTCTTCATCAGTGTTACTGAAAGGAGTAAATCAAATATCCTTTTCGGAACACAATATATAGTATTTTGTTTTACATCTTTTTATATTTTGGAACAAAAGACATGCATCTTCTGTTGTATGTACCCTTTTCCTCCATCTCTCACCCTGCTCCCTCCAAATCAGCAGCTAAGGTTATATTTCTGTGTGTATCTGCTAGCATACCACCTGCACAGAAGCATTCTCCAATCTCCATTGAATTTCATCCGTGATGCTGAGAGTGCTTCATGAGACGGCACTAATACCTTTTCAAGAATTCAATATGAATTAGAGCAAAATCAGATTCATGCAGGAGTTTGTTTGCTTCAATCACCAGCTGCATTCTGTAAAGACATTTTACTATTTATGCTGCTTTAGCCATTAGAGCCAGGATATTTCAGACTGGCAGGACGGCACTGGTACCCAGAGTGCAGGGAATGGCACTGAAAGACTGAAAGTGCAAACTGTTAAGAAATCCTTTAAGGCTCGCTTCACTTCTGGAGGCTTGGAGCAGCTTGGTGAATAGCAATCAGGTATCAGATTTTCTCAAATGTCTACTATCGTAAAAAGGGATATTATGTCTTACTATTTTGTTTATTTGGCTGTTATGTATTATGTCTACTTTATTTATTTGCACATTTTATATTCCACAATTCCATGAAGTTCAGTACAGATTACAAAAAAAAAAAAATCACATAAAACTATTTTGTTATATTCTGTGTTTTCTTATTTTGTACTTTACAGAATGTCTTATTTTTATTATATTGTATGTTGCATGTAATGTAAGCCACCTTAGGGCACTGTATAAGAAGATAGATAGAAATTCAAATAATAAAAGAAAGAAAGAAAATAAAGATTTGGACACTATTTCATTTATTTACTTCTTTACATTTATTGATTGCTTCATAACAATCTCAAAGCGATTTACAGACATATGCCAAAGTACAAACATATTAAAATACAAATACAATCCAACAATATTAACACCACTTACAATAAAAGTTAATACACAACATTACAGCTAAAACACAAAATGAAACAAAAATGAAATATGTTTTGGAAACTCTAAAAGGTATTAGGAAAGACCTGAAAAAAAATAGCTGGAGCACACAGGAGGCGGGGCCAACCTGCATGCTCCATTCATAGGCTCCCACGGGATAGTCAGTCACCCACTTAGTTATGAGGATTTTATTCAGCTCCCAAGGCCTCTACACTTTTGCTCAGAGCAGGAGTTCGTCTAGCCAACCTCATGTAACTCATTATCTCCCATGGAAGAAAACACTGAATTTTTCTCATCTCTTCCTCCTGGGAAAAAGATGGAGTCCAGGCTGCGACACCCTCTTTCCTTTTACTCAGGCCCGGCACGACAGGGTGTGCATACCGTGCATTTGCACGTTGCAGCACACCCGAGAAGGGCAGCAGTAGGAGAGGACAACAGCGGAGCCTAACCCGCTGGCGGCTAAAGAAGGAGAGAGGCTGCCGGCTGAAAATGAGAGGCCTGGTGTAACATTGGCTGTGTTCCCTTTAATTTGTGTGCACGCTTGCGCACAACTTTTCCTGCCAGCGCACACAGCTTCCACTTCCACCCTCCAAGCAGGAAGACCGGTGGATTGTTGTGGAGCTCTTCCCACCACAACCTGAAGATGACAGGAGGCTCATGGGGGCCGGATTGGCCTGTTGGGGCTTTGGGCTTTCCCTGGTGGGCCGACTCGACCAATCATGTGGTTGGTGTTGGCTGCAGTGGCCCCATGCCTGCCGAGCCACTGTAACCAGTGCCAGACTCTGCAGCAACATTTTTTTTTTTCGTTTCCCCAAGGCTCTCCTTCATTGCACACGGCAGCGGTAAGGAGTCTCCATAAGCCTGCTCTCCTCCTCTCCTCCCCCAAGGCTCTCCTTACTTTCTAGGCATCACACAGCAACGGCAGTGGTAACGTGGCTGCATGGGTCTGTTCTCACCACTTCTTCCCTCCCTCACACATGCCCTGCCCTGCTTCAACCGGTCCTGCCGGCGACAGGAACAGAGAAACTTCCCAGTGCTACCTCAACACAGGCTGAGCACTTCCCGCTACTCTCAGGCACGACTGCCCTCATGTTGGCCCGCTACAGAAAAAAAATTATCAGCTCCCTACTCCCAACCCAGCATCCGGGCCTTCTAGCCTTCCGCTACCCATGAGGATCACTACATGCTGAAACAGCAACATGGAGCTTATTCATATCATATTCTTTTGGGGCCTTTCCTGAATACTCCTGACCACCAAGGTGAGTACATTATTTGTCTACTTACTCTGAGACAGAAGGGGGAAAAGAGTAGGAGTGAGTCACTGAGTATGTATGAGAGTGTGAGCCCGTGTGAATCTAAGCTTGTGTGACAGTGTGTGTGCCAGTGAGCATATGTGAGAGTGCATGTTATGTGTGTGTGTGTCAGTGACCATGTGGCAGAGCATGTGTAATGCGTGTGAGTATGTTTGTGAGGGCGCATATGAGAATAAAAGTGTGTATCTAAGAGAGAAAAGAGAGTTCGTGTGCACTGACTGATCCGCGACAGTCTCAGGTTGCTAGGAATCAAAAGTTACCAGGTATAAAGAGCATAAGAGTTTTTAATCCTTATTAGTTTAAATTATTAGGAGTTATGAGGTGTCTGCTGTTTTAAAATATTTTCTTGGTATATGGGAAATTTTTACAAATTGTGTTTAATTATTGGCTGTTCCATTTATCAGCTGTTGTGAAATATTTATTATTTTTATTAAAATGGTTTTACTATTTTGATTGAAGTTTCATTTTTTTTATTTCATATTTTATGAGGAATGATGGTGATTCTGATTTTCATTGTTGTTTCTGCATATAGAGGGGCTGGCTTGTTGTGGGTTCCAGTTCAGCACATTTCTGTTTATATTTTCTGATCTCTTTATTCTGCATTTGGTCAGGGTCTCTCTGCGTTCTGCATATGTGTCCAAGGTGAGGTATTTTGCTGGCATGTAATTCCTGTGTAGGGATCTATAGCAGCCTGGTTTCCTAATAAGAGTATTATTGGTGCTCTAGGGCCTGGTGTAATATGTGCAGTGTTGCCTTTTCATAGATAAGGTGATTAGGGTTCTTTTAGTATGGGAGATTCTGTTTATTCATGGCTTTCTGAGGACCAAGCCCACACCCAACACACATCACAAAAAGTCTAATTCCATAGGAACTCCAAGTGTCTTTTTTGCGGTTTTCTGGTTGGCATCACAGGAGTGCATGTAAATATAATATGCATATTATAAGTGATATGTTTCCTCAGAAGACTACTTTTTGAATGTTCTTTTTCATGTAAAATATTTTCTAAATACATAATTTAATTGTGTGTGTCTGTAAAGAGTGTGGGAGTGTGTGTGTGTGTGTGGTGGGAGGCGGGGGGCGGTGACGTGTGTGCAAGGCTGTAAGGTTTGCCTAGGGTACCCAATACACTTCCTTATCCATGAGTTTCGGGGGAGGGGGATCAGTTTTTAAAACTATAGATTGCAGGACAGAGCTGGGCTTTATTTGACGGGCCCGGGAAAGAGACTGAATGAATGGGGGGGAGCACAGTATTTGTTCGCACAGGGCAGTACAAAAGCTGCTTTTACTTTATTCAATTCAATTGGAATGGAATTGGAAACATGTCTCAGTGTAGATTCCTAACCTTTTTCTATAAAGGACCAGCATCACGCAAATGATTTTGCTTTTTGGAAAGAGGATAATAGGGGGGGGGGGGGGGGGTCAAATCACATATGGTATAACGAGGCAGCTAATGCACTCTGTGGCTTGGAGCCCAGTGGGTCCCAAATCCCTCATTATGTTTATTATTGCCCAATTCTCTGCTCTTCAGCATTGCCCATGGCTGTTTCTTTAAGGTTGCCACCTGGCTCTAGATTTTCAGGACAGGCTCATCCAGCCCTGGCTTTACAAGTCTCTGCAAGCAGTGGTGCAGTTTTGTTTTTCATAGGGAAATCAATAGGAACACAAGAACTACAAGTCTCTGCATTCAGTGGGGTAAAACCAGAACTGGATCAAACTGTTTTGAAAAAAAAAAGGGGAGCCAGTTGGCAACCCGACCCTCCTCAGAATACCTTTGAACAGTGTTTTTTAAATTTGCTTAGCCTCATTTTTCCATCTCAAATTGGGTAACTTGAGACTTTAATGTTTACAATTTATCTACTACATATTTAGGCACCAGTGAAATAGCTGCTTCTCTGGAAGTTCAATTGCCTGCACTTCACACTGAATATGAAATATTCCCATAGTTACCTGTAACCTCCCAAACCTGATCAAAAAGATCCAGCACCATTCTGCACACTGCCACTAATGCTTTGCAGAAAGCCACATACAGTGTGCTACAGACAATATGGAATACCCCCCCCCCCCAAAAAAAAAACCAAAAAAACCCAGCACTATGACAGCTTTCCCCTCTGCAGCTGGGGTCTTGCTTCGCAGTCAGGGTATGGTTGTCACGAGTGACAGCACTGAAGTTACTTATGCAGAACAAACCACATGTACTGCAACAGTTAGCAACATGGCCCGTATAATTGAGGTCCTATTGAAAGACTGAGTAATGCCATAATAATATCAATATAGGAAAACAGAACTGGGTAAACTTGTGTCTTATGCTTGCTTGGGGATTGGGGGAAAGTAAGAGAGAGAGAGAGAAAAAAAGAGAGGATTGCTGTGTGAGTCCATGGAAGCTCCCGCTGTTCACACTGGATCTCAGGGTGACCATGTTAACGCTGAAGCCCCACCCCTTCCAGTAAGGGACCAGCTCAGGCCAGCTACTTGGAATAAGGCTAACCTTTAGTGGACCTCCCATCCTCTGGCCCCTAATCCCAAAACCACAGAACAAGCTAACCAGTTGAAGCAGATATGGAGGAACATAAGTTTCACCAGGAGAGGTCTCCTGATGTGAAGCACCAGACCTTGTCTCTCCCTTTGTTACAGTTCAGCTATTGGTGCAGATTCAGCCCCAGTTGCATAGACTCTTTTGATCCTGCCTTGATGATTGTAATTTTGCTAAGTCACAGGGGTGTCGTTAGTGCCGGGCACATGGGGCCCATGCCTCGAGTCCAATCAGCAGAAGCTAAGTCTCAGCGGCACACCTGAGAGATAGCAGCAGCTGCAATGGATCAACACTATGCAGAGAGAGGCAGTGGCAGCAAACTATTTTAAGCCACTTGCACCATGCAGATCAGATGCATTTCTCAACAGCATGTTTTCTTCCTGGTTCTACGCAGCCAATAGGAAGCCTGAGAGCGACAGGCGCCGGCAATGGAATGGGCCAGCGACCAGTGAGTAAAATGAGAGCCAGAGAGAGGATCGAGACTTTGACTGAAAGAGGACGGAGACAGAAGGAGCTTCGAGGCAGAGAAGGAGGGAGTGAGACAGCAATGTTGCTTCTAGGCTGTTCACATGTGCGCGCACACACACACAGGTCATGAATCCTCCGCACAGAGCAAAACATAGTGCGCACAAGAAATCCTGATGATATTTGTATTACACTGGCTCATAGTGCACAAATTTGAACTTGGCTTATAGAAAGTTGCACAAAAAGAAAAAAACTTTTGCGTATGTAGTCTTTCAAACATTGGGAGAGAGCAGTGTCACCCTGCACGGGGCCAGAAGCGGAGGAAGGAGGCGAGGACATGAGAGGGTCAGCCTGCACGGAGCCTTTATTTACACGAAGCTCAGCTGTGCAGGTTAGAAAAAGGCAGCTGTTGTCATTTTCTTTTCCTGCGCAGGACAGAGGGAGGGGGTGTCAAGCCTTAGTGGGGATGGAAGACTAGTGCTCTCTCTCTCTTCCATCCCCACTGAGGCTTGACAACTCCCTCATCAACCTTGTGCAAGTCACTTCACCCTCCATTGCCTCAAGTACAAATGTAGATTGTAAGCCCTCTGGGGACAGAGGAATATGTTCAGTACCTGAATGAAACTCACCTTGGGCTACCAAGTATGTACATTTTTATTTTACTTTATAAAAATAAAGTCCTTTTCTGATATTTCTGTGTCCAGTTAATTTATATGGTCCTTTATTACAGGAAAAGGGATCTTAGTGGTTGGTACTAGAGAGGAAGGGATCTGCATCAGATATAATAAGGGGCCCTGACCTTAGCCTGGCTTATTACTTCCATTTTAGTGCTGGGCTTTTGGTGCTAAGATACCCCCAATACGTAATAGGGGTTTTAGCACAGAAAAGTCATGTGCTAAAGCAGGAGTTAAAACCCACGCTAGGATTAGCATGGGCACATGCAAATTGCAGGGTAAGGTAAAGGAGCGTATTAGGCACGAGACCTTAACTGGGCCAACTAAATTCCAAACCCTCTCTCAACTCCAGAGACACCCAGCCCAGAAAGGAGAAGACATTGCCTCCTCAAGCGAGGCTTCTGTCAATGCCGGCCCGGTATAGCTCCAGGCTGAACTGGCACTTGACAGTGCCACTCCTTCACTTGATTGGTCCCTCCTCTGTCATCTGACAGTGAAAGGACCAATCCCCTTTCAGAAGGCTGCCCTTGCAGAATTCCTGGGCCTCCGGTGGTAATTCCGCAGGAACGGACTCCTTCTGCGGAAAGGGTTGGAATTTGCAGCCCTTCCCACAGTGTCACAGGAGGCAGGGTCCCTGCTCAGAGTCACACCCACCCTGCCCTGGTAGTCAGTTGGTGGGGGTAGGCTCCTGTGTTAACTGTGAATTTTATGGGACACTGCAGCTGCAGAGCGTAGGTCAGTTTGATACACTCTGAGATCTAGAAGATGTAAGCTTGGACATAACCACTTAGCAAAAAAAAAAAAAAAAAGATTGTAACATTCATCATTACAGTTTCTTGGGAATTTTTTCATCCATCACATCCCTCTTGGAGTTAGTATATGACTTCAGGACACTTAAACAAAGATAAATCAGTATTATGATGGGACAGCAGCAAACTTACATCTGGACTGCATTTGTTCAGAGAGACTTTTGGAGAGGAAAACTAAGTTTCATTCTGGTTCTTGGATATCTCTTGTGGGGGAGGGATAATACACCCTTTTTGCTCCTTATAATTTATTGGATTGTTATAATGGGGTATAGTGCAATTAGGTGGTATTCTTGTTGCACTATGTACATACACACACACACACACCTACTTGGATTTTGTTTTTGCTTTGCTTGATGACGTGCTTTAATTTCTTTTATTTTTCTCAGCTAAACAAACATTTATTTTTATTTATTGTGTGTGTTTTGCTGACTCCTGGGCAGTCATCTAGGTGTGGTCCACCTACAAAGTGGTGGTTGCCTAGGCTGGTACAGAGTGTGCATAGTGGCATTGTCTATCTCCAGTTCATCATGAAGTGCAAATCACTGAGTCTCTAAATTCACAGTAAGGCCCAGTAGGTTCCTTGTGTGCTAGTTTCCCCCTCCATCGGTCCTGGTGTGGTCCAAATCACAAAGCTGGGGTTTTTCCAGGTTGGTACAGTGTGCGCATAGTGTCATTGTCTATCTCTAGTTAATCATGAACCCGCAAACCACAGAGTCTCTAGTTCTCAGTGAGGTCCAGTAAGTTTCTTGTATGCCAGGTTCCCCCTCTATTGGCACCAGTTACCTGAGGGTGAGGGGTACTATCAGGGCTGGATTTTGGGCAACTGGTGCCCTGGGCAATTCCCCCTACCTGGTGGTTCCCCCCACCTGATGGCGCCCCCTTCGTGGGAATCTCTTCAGCCATAGTGGGAAGGGATCTGCCACGGCTATGCTGTCACAGGATGGGTGATGCTGGCAGTGATCAGAGCACCCCCCCTGCTCATGGCAGCCTGGGGTACCACTCAGGTCATCCACCCAAAAATCCGGAGCTGGGTTCTATTCTATTCAAAGTTCTTTGAAGGTTTAACACACAAATCTTTTAAGTCAAAAGGAATAGTATAGAGATTAGCTGAATGGCACCTACGTTTTCCCCAGCGTTCCACTGATGAAACCAGAAATGGATGGCAGGATCCTGTCCATTCGGAGAGCCCGCAGAACAAGCAAGCGCTGAAGCAGAGTCAGGCTTTCTAGCCCTTCAGGCCACGTCACCTACAACAAAACAAAGTAAAACCTCACAAAACGGTCCCCGTTCTGCCTGCAAGACTTATTGTAAGAACAATACTAGAAAAAAAAAATCTACACCTATGGCTTACATTTGTTGTTTTGTTTTTTTTTTTAATTCTTTTATTTTCACATTTTGAAATTATTCCAAGACAAACTCTTGTACAGAAAATTCGATGTCTAATTGAAGAAAAGAAATTGTTACAGAGTAATGGCACACACACATTCCAAATCATACAGCATATTGCAGACTTCTAAGTTATAAGAAAAATTGGGGGGCGGACATGGGAGCGTTCTTTAATGTTAGAAAAACATATAAGTAAAGACTGGCTCATCGAATAGAGCAACAACCAATTCCAATTCCTTACACCGAGCCAAAAATGGGTGCTTCTAAGGAGCGTGCCACTAAGAATGCTCTAAGGTGCTCTGGTTCCTGAAAAAGATAATTATTATTCATATATTTGACACAGCATTTGCAAGGATATTTTAAAGTGAATCTAGCTCCCAGTTTAATTACATCAGGGCGCATCACAAGAAATTATTTTCAGCGTGTTTGTGTAACTTTGACTACATCTGGAAAAATCCAAATTGGACAGCCATAAAAAGGAATTTGTTTATTTCTAAAGAATAATCTCATAATGTGATTACGTTCCGAGAGGAATGCGAATGATATGAGTAATGTTTTTTTAGCATCAATCCCTGTTTCCAGCGACGTCTCTTGAATATTTGTTAAATCCAAGATTGATGTTTGACCTCCTGGGGGATTCTGTTCTTCTACTTGGCCACGCTGTTGCAAATAGTATGCTTTAACTATCACAGGTAAAGCTGTGTCAAGGATTTTTAAAATTTGCTTCATATAACTCTTGAAGAGTTCCAAGGGTGAAATTGATCTTATTACTGGAAAGTTAAAAATTCTAAGGTTATGTGCCCTTAGCGAATTTTCAACCACCTCTAATCTTTTATTAACAATTTTTTCAGATGTAATCAGCTTTTGTTGAATATTTTCCATAGTGGTGGTCCTCCTATCCAGATCTTCCACCTTCTTATTAAAGGTTGATAATAAATTATTATTTAGAACTGTCTGGTTCCTTGTTTCCAATGTTACCTGGGACAACATTTTAATTGAGTTATCTATTGACTTTAATGCAGTCCAAATCCCATCCATAGTAATGTTTTCAGGCCTTGATGTTATTGAGCTCGCTGTTAGAGCTCTCAGCTGGGCCTCTCCTGTTCCCATTTCAGTTTCTCCGCTCACCCCTTGTGTACCTTGTAAGGCTGATGTCCCTGCTGCTCCATAAACCGATGGCGTGGAAGCCAGGGAGGCCATCATTGTCCTCTCCCCTCCTCGGCTCAGACCTCCCAGCCACTGCGGCTCGCGGGTGTCTCCCGGGCTTTCCTCCTGCTCGGCTGTGCTGCTGCCTTCCCGGATTGACACCGGGTCTGCCCCCGCGTCCTCCGAAGCCAGGGAAGGTGCGAGTTCCTGGGGTGAGCGGGTCTGCTCGGCTCTCCAGGGCTGAGCGTGCCATCTTAGGTCAAGGAGGACGGCGTACGCTCCACCGTCGTTCCCCCATCGACCAAGCTCTCCGGCGACGAGGTTATGGCTCCTGTGAAAAATCCTCCGATTTGAGGCGGTCAAGGGTCGACTAAGGGTGAGTTAACATTTACTCCCCTTAGTTTTCCCTCTCTCTTAGTATGAGGCATTTTCTGCAGTTCTCAAGGCAAAGAAATAGTATGAAGGAAACAAGCCTCTACTCCGATGTTCTCCACAGATCTATTCGGCGGCCTGGCTTACATTTGAAGATTTTAACTATTTTGCAAGCACTGCATAAAGGATATAAAAATGTAAAGACCCACTGAGAAACTTACTAAGGAGTAAATACCTGTAAAATGTCATGTGTACAATATAGGCCAGAGGCGTGAACACCCCCCATGAGAGGTTGCTGTAATGGGGGGTGCCAATATCTGCCCCTTACTAGTAGTGGTTGCCCCTTAATATTATGGCATCAATGGCCTTAACAAACCTTGCCTATGTGTGAGATCAGTTTAGTGGTATTGTGTTAGTGTAGTGTTACCTTCCTTAATAGGAAGGGATTGAGTAGTAACAAAACCCTTTTGACCATGGGACACAGAGGGGCAGATTTACACGTGTAGGTGGGTTATGCGTGCTGGGCCTATTTTCAAAAGGCCCAGCGATGCGCGTAAAGCCCCGGGACGCGTGTAAGTCCTGGGGCTTGCAAAAAGGGGCGGGGCGGGGGCCAGAGGCATCGCGCACAGGGTTTGTTTGTTTTTTCGGGCTGGGGCGGGAAAGGAAAGTTCTCTCCGAGGCCACTTCGACTTCGAAGCGGCCTCGGAGGGAACGGGGAAAGCCAGCAGGTCTCCCCGAGGGCTCGATGCGCGCAAGGTGCACTAGTGTGCACCTCCTTGCGCGCTCCGACCCCTGATTTTATAACACGTGCGTGGCTGCGCGCGCATGTTAAAAAATTGGGAGTACATTTGTGCGCACTGGGTAGCGCGCACAAATGTATGCCACGCGCGTACCTTTTAAAATCTGCCCCAGAGGGAACTGTTGAGAATAAGCCTTAGCACAAGGCTGAAGATGCAGGTGTCTTTCCTTGCAGTGTCCGGAAGCTAGTTGGAGGGTTAAAATGTCTGGAAATTGTCTGGATTTTAACCCCCCAGTCCAGCGTAGCAGCCGCATTTCAAACCTCTGCCTGAAGTGGCTGTGGTTTAACTCTACAGCCAAAGGTCGTGCTACACTACTATGGAGGACTTGCTTTCACATGCCCCTTCCCCCTTCTATCTTCGGCAGCTAAGGAATTCCCTCCTACCTGTGGCACAACAGCACAAGGCCCAGCAGGGCCTTCATTATCTCTCCTCTCCCACCCACAGTGCAACAGAAAGAGGCCCCAAAAGAGCCTTCTGTATTTTCCCTATCTCAACCACTGTGCAACAGTAAGAAGCTCAATGGGACCATCGGTATATCTCCCTTCCCTTCCACCTGCCCGCAATGCACCATGCAACAGGAAGAGGGTCCTTAGCATCTCCCTCCAACCCCACCCTACCCATAGTGCAACATGAAGCTGCCCAGCGGGGCATCTGTACCTCTCCTCCTGCTGCAGTGCAACATGAAGAGGCCTAGCAGGGGCCTTTAATATCTTCCTTTCCACCTACAGCAGTAACAAGAGGCCCAGTGAGGCTGCTGGTGTGCTGAAGCAGAGGAGCCCTCTAGGAGACAGCCTGTTGGGGGGTGGTGGTGGAATGAAAGTTTGTGGGGGAGGGGTGGAAGGACAGACCATGTTGGGAGAGGGGAAGAAGAGAGCCTATTGGAGGGGGAAAGAAGAGAGCCTTTGTATGTGTGTGGAGGAGAAAGCCAGTGAATGTGAGTCTGTGGGTGTGTGAGGGAGAGAAAATGTATGAGGGACTGAGAGCACCTGGTGTGTGTATGAGGGAGAGAGATCCAGTAAGTGTGAGAGCCTGTGTGTGTGTTTTTGAGGGAGAGACAGTCAGTGAATATGAGAGAACCTGTGTGTATGTATATAAGGGAGAGAAAGTGCCGTGTGTGTGTGTGTGTGTGAGAGAGAGAGTTACAGCCAATGAGTGTGAGCCTGTGTGAGAGTGTATTTGAATGTGACAGAACGTGTATGTGTCTGAGGGAGAGAGATAGCTTGATGTGTGTTTGAGGGAGAAAGTGAGTGTGAAAGACCCTGGGGGTGGAGAGAACCTATAGATGTGCATGTGTGAGTGAGTGAAGGGGAGCGATCTAGTGCCAGTGAGAAATGCTGTGTGTATATATATATGAGGGAAAGAGAGCCAATGAATGTACAACAGCCTTTGTGTGTGGGTGAGAGACAGCCAGTGAGTGTGAGGAAAGGAGAGAAAGTTGAGTGTGAGAGAGCCTGTGTGTGTGTGTGTGTATGCGCGAGAGAGATAGAGTCAGTAAATTTGTGAGAGCTTGTGTTTATGAGGGCGAGCCAGTGAATGTGTGAGATCCTGTGTGTGTGTGAGGGAGGGAGAGCCAATGACAGTGAGAGTCTGTGTTTGTGTGTGAGAGAGAGGAGTGTGCATGAGAGTCAACATGGGTGTATGAAAGAATGAATAGGTATATTAGGAGGTATATGAGAGACAAAGGATAAAGTGTTCACGCTCTGTCTCTCCCACTAATCCACAACAATCTCAAGATGATTGGAAATCAAAAGTCCCCAGGTAAGGAGAACTGGAGTTATTTTTCACCCCTATTTGTTTTAACTATTGAATGTTATTAGATGTGTCTGCTGTTTTGATATATTTGATTGATACTTGGTACATTTTTAAATATTTTATTACCAGTTATTAATTATTGGATATTAGCCAATTCATTAAGGGGCCAATTTTAAAAGAATCGCACAGCAGAGAGAGAGAGAGAGCGAGACTCTTTTTATAAGGAACTCATAAGTAAAATATTTATATCACTGTAAGAGTCAACTGGTAACTCGAGGTGAGGTTTTGGTGGTGGTCTAGGGTTTAGAGTGCAGTTTTACATGCACAGTCAGTGAAGATTTGATGTGATTTAGAATGAGTAAAGGTACATAAAGTAAAGAAACTGAAGACTTGGCTTTTCGGTAGAGCCTTTCCTGTCTCCTAGACTATATTCTACTAAGATATTATTCAATCAGCTGTACTTCAATAACTAGCAGAATGTCATATAATTATGTTATAATGCTAGAGTTATTCTCCTGAGGTTGGCTTCAACCCCCTTCTCTCTGTTATATCTCTCTACTTTGATTATCTGTCTCTTCATTTCCAATTCCAAGTTATTCACCCTTGTTATAATGTAACTTTTACCTTCTGCTCCTAATCTGTCTCCTCTTTTGAGGTTTGACTAGTTACTGTTAATGTACTATCGTTCTATGTAAACCGAGTTGATTTGATCTGTATCAAGAAAATCGGTATATAAAATCCCTAAATAAATAAATAAATTTGTACAATGTATTCTCAACCTAGTTTGATGCACTCTCTACCTAGCTGCTATCAAGCTATTACACGCAACATTAAACAGAATGTTAGGAATTATTAGAAAGTGAATGGTGAATAAAACAGAAAATGTCATAATGCCTCTGTATCGCTCCATGGTGAGACTACACCTTGAATACTGTGTACAATTCTGGTCGCCGCATCTCAAAAAAGATATAGTTGCGATGGAGAAGGTACAGAGAAGGGCGACCAAAATGATAAAGGGAATGGAACAGCTCTCCTATGAGGAAAGGCTAAAGAGGTTAGGACTTTTCAGCTTGGAGAAGAGACGGCTGAGGGGGGATATGATAGAGGTGTCTAAAATCATGAGAGGTCTAGAACGGGTTAATGTGAATCAGTTATTTACTCTTTCGGATAATAGAAGGACTAGGGAGCACTCCATGAAATTAGCATGTCGTACTTTTAAAACTAATCGGAGAAGGTTCTTTTTCACTCAATGCATAATTAAACTCTGGAATTTGTTGCCAGAGGATGTGGTTAGTGCAGTTAGTGTAGCTGTGTTTAAAAAAAGGATTGGTTAAGTTCTTGGAGGAGAAGCCATTACCTGATATTAATTAAGTTGACTTAGAAAATAGCCACTGCTATTACTAGCAACAGTAGCATGGAATAGACTTAGTTTTTGGGTACTTGCCAGGTTCTTATGGCCTGGATTGGCCACTGTTGGAAACAGGATGCTGGGCTTGATGGACCCTTGGACTGACCCAGTATGGCATGTTCTTATGCCTCATTTTCATAAACTCTAATCAAACTCCTCCCCTTTGAATAATTTTAAAAATTTGCATATGCATCTTGCAATGCAAAAAATAACACTTGTATTATGGCCCTGACACCCACCATAATACAATTTGATGAATGACCCTCTTAGTTCATACCAGAGGCCACAAGTAGTAGCAGTGAGATTTGAAGCCTGGTCGCAAGTCCACTGCTCTAACCACTAGGCTACTCCTGAGAGAATAGGAGTTATTTATCACCTGCTCCTCTGTCTTTGATTTGCAGGCCTAAAGCCTTAGTGAGGAGTATAGACACAAGGTTAGAGATTTGCTGCTAGCTCACACTCTGTCTAATAAGCCATTTCTCTCTTTTGTGATATTTTGGAAGGAAGTTTTTGTTCACCCTTTCTTCTAGGTGAGAGGTTTCCCTTTATTTATATCTTTTTATTATTTTCAAATTATATATTTATTTATTTAAAATCTTTTCTATACCATCGTTAAGTTAAATACCATCACAACGGTTTACAAACAGCCACATAAGAATATTAAAATTGAACTGGATAATATATGTTATAGAAAGTGCCATTAAGGTTCTGGTTACATAGATTATCAAGATAAATACTATTTGATTAGTGCAATAGATATTGTCCTTTTCTAACATGTAATGGTTTTTAAATTTTACATGTAGAACTCACTTTGCTGTGTAATTTTATCTAAGGTTAGTGGTGAAACCTAAAACAACAAGTATGCACTTAGAGAACTAGGTGCTGGGTGCAGAAATTTCCAAAGCCATATCAAGAGACATTGAATAAAAAATACAAAATCATTAAAATATTAGAAACCAGAAGTAGAGATGTGAATCGTGTCCTCGATCGTCTTAACGATCGATTTCGGTTGGGAGGGGGAGGGAATCGTATTGTTGCCGTTTGGGTTTTAAAAATATCGTGAAAAATCGTTAAAATCGTGAGCCAACCCCCTAAAACCCACCCCGACCCTTTAAATTAAATCCCCCACCCTCCCGAACCCCCCCCCCCAAATGCTTTAAATTACCTGGGGATCCAGCGGTGGTCCAGAACGGTGGCGGTCCGGAACGGCCCCCTCAATTGAATCCTTTTGTCTTCAGCCGGCACCATTTTGCAAAATGGCCGCCGCAAAATGGCGGCGGCCATAGACAAAAACGATTCGACGCAGGAGGTCGTTCCGGACCCCCGCTGGACTTTTGGCAAGTCTTGTGGGGGTCAGGAGGCCCCCCCAAGCTGGCCAAAAGTTTCTGGGAGTCCAGCGGGGTTCAGGAAGCGATTTCTTGCCGCGAATCGTTTTCCGTACGGAAAATGGCGCCGGTAGGAGATTGACTGCAGGAGGTCGTTCAGCGGGGGTTCCGGACCGCCGCTGAACGATCTGCAGTCGATCTCCTACCGGTGCCATTTTCCGTACGGAAAACGATTCGCGGCAAGAAATCGCTTCCTGAACCCCGCTGGACTCCCAGAAACTTTTGGCCAGCTTGGGGGGGCCTCCTGACCCCCACAAGACTTGCCAAAAGTCCAGCGGGGGTCCGGAACAACCTCCTGCGTTGAATCGTTTTTGTCTATGGCCGCCGCCATTTTGCGGCGGCCATTTTGCAAAATGGCGCCGGCTGAAGACAAAAGGATTCAATTGAGGGGGCCGTTCCGGACCGCCGCCGTTCTGGACCACCGCTGGATCCCCAGGTAATTTAAAGCATTTGGGGGGGGGTTCGGGAGGGTGGGGGATTTAATTTAAAGGGTCGGGGGTGGGTTTTAGGGGGTTTTAGTGTGCCGGTTTTCCTGCCCTCCCCCTTCCCCCGATTTACGATTTTTTAACGATAAATCGGGGGAATTGGTATTGTATCGTGGCCCTAACGATTTTTGACGATTTAAAATATATCGGACGATATTTTAAATCGTCAAAAAACGATTCACATCCCTAACCAGAAGGAAAAATAAAATGAGACATATGCTTAATGTAAATTTGTCCACATTATATAGGGTGAAATGAGAATTCAGCGATTAAATCTAAAAGGAAACTCAGAAAATTAAATACATATACTGTCTCCTCCAGAAGTAGTTAAAACAGGAACTTCCCTGTCCTGTAGAAAGTTCTCCAGCTGCATGGGATCAAAGAAAATAAACTTAGCTCCCTGACAAGTAATATGGCACTTGCATGGGAATTTGAGGGCCAAGACTCTTAGTCTCATTGCAAGAAATGATTTCCTTTTAAGATTGAGTTTCTCTGACTATGTCAGGGAAAATTGCAATTGTTTCCCCAAAAACAAGGCCTGTCGTTTAGAAAAAAAATAACCATAAGGTTAATTGCTTATTAGATTCTAGAAAAAAATGTAGCAATAAGGGTGATCGATTCAAGCATCTCAGTTCTCGACTGCTCAAGGAAGGCTGACAGATCAAAATCTGGAGAACAGATCTGCTCACCCATATTGGCAGTACTCTGACCCGAGTAGAAAGATAAAGCAGAGTTGCTTACCTGTAACAGTGTTCTCTGAGGACAGCAGGATGTTAGTCCTCACACATGGGTGACAACATCGGATGGAGCCCTGGTCTGGAACTTTGATCTCAAAGATTCTAGAACTTTCAAACATGCCCTAAAATGATTCCAGGTATCGCGTGGCACCTTATAAACTAACCAATTTATTACAGCATGAGCTTCTGAGGGCAGAGTCCACTTCATCAGAAGGCTAGAATTCTATTTTTCTGCTGATTCCTGGATCGTGGCCAATTCCCAATCATGATCTGCATTCTCATTTGCCCACTGTTTAAACTCCTTTAAATTAACTTTAGGGTGCAAAAGTTGTTTAGTGCAAGTAGACTGGTTTAAATCTTTCCTAATACTCTGAATCTTAAAAATAATTAGGATTTGATCAGATCATAACATTTCTTTAACTTTCAGGTCTTTGACTTCTTGCAGAAGGTTCTGTTATCATAAAACAGAATCTAAAGTGTGTCTGGCACTATGGATAGGTACTTCTATTAATTATTGGAACCCAATTATCATAGCAGAAAAAAAAATCCATGAGCCTGACTGCAATGCAGGTCATCTACGTGGATATTAAAATCCCCCACTATTAATAATTTTTGGTACGTAAGGCTCAAAGATGTTAAACAATCCAACAATTGGTCATAGGTGATGGCTGTTGAAGATGGGGAAAAGAATATTAAATAGATATTCCAATCATATATCTTTATTAATAGTATTTCAAGTGCTGGTGGAATAGAGAAGTCTAATTGCCTAACTTAAGATATTGCTGGTGAGTTTCCTGTATGTAAGTATATATCTCAGGCAACAACCCTTACGAAGAATGTTATGTTCAAGATGCCATGATTCTGTCACTAAAAACAAAATCAGAGTGATACCTTTTCATGATTTCCTGTATATTAATCTTCTCTCTTTCTTACTGATCTGGCATTTATGTAGCCAATATTTATTACAGGTTAATTACTATTTACATTAACTACCAGTCAGAGCATGCTGTAGTTCTTTCAAATACAAAAGATTTCTACCTCATCTAGTGTACCCAGATTGATTGGCACCATATTTCTTTGTTGTCCACTTATAATAGGAACAACATTAATCATATTTAAAACCCGTAAGATACACACAATGCTATCAAATAGTCAGCATGTACAAGTATCACAATTTTCATTCACCCATAACGTTCAACTGTTTCATTAGTACTTACTATAGATGATATGCCTTTATGTGCAAACTTTAAAACAAAGGACACCTAATGAATTTCCAGAGTCCTCGAAGAGGCCCACAAAGGGGTACACCCTTTGGCGGGCCCTTAGGCGGGGTCTGCCTAAGCTGCAATTGATGGCATCACTGTGTGGGGAGGTGGGCTTCCCTTCAATCCAGCAACAGAACAGGGTTTGCAACAACAGGAGAACCCATTCAAGGTGCTAGTGCCGGTAAAGTGCAAAGTACAGAAGAATCAGGCAGCAGGATTCTGTAAGCCAGTCCCCAATGTCCTAAGCAGGCCATCTTTTATCAGGCACACGCTGTCTCCAAATGATGACGTCTCTGTGTGGAGAGGTGGGCTTCTCTTCTATCCAACACTGAACAGGGTTTTACATACACAGTCAGAGGAATTAACTGAAATTTGAAGTCACTAAAGAATTTCTATCATTTGAATCGATGAAAGGTACCAACAAGCTTCAAACAAGCTAGCTAGAGACTGCATTGTATAAATCATTTCCTCGTGTTGACACCGTTCATCGATTCAAATGATAGAAATTCTTCAGTGAATTCACATTTGCAGTTAATTCCTCTGACTGTGTAGGTAAAACCACACCCCCCAAACCTGCCGGGACCACCACTAGACCACCAGGTAATTTTAAAATGTTTTGGGGGGCTCGGGAGGGTGTTTTTTTTTTTTTATCGGGCCATTGGCGCCATTTTTGAGTGGCAGCCAAAATGGCGCCGATGGCCCGAGAGCGCCCACTGGACCACCAGGTACTCGTAAAAGTTTGGGGGGGGGGGGGGGTTTGGGAGGGTGGGGGAAGGTAAGGGGTCAATTTTAAAGTGTCGGGCCTCACTAAAAAAAATTAATGATGTGAATCTGAACCGATTCCGATTCACATCACCACCGATCAGATTTTTTTCTCCCTCTAGCCGAACCCGATCGTTAAGACGATCGGGCACACGATTCACATCTCTAATATATAGCATGTCATATTGACTCTCTCTCAAAAGTTTTCTCCGCTAATGTGGGTAGAACAGAAACAAAAAAGGTATAGTTATTTCTGACGTTGAATCCCGTGTTACTCTACTGCATTCCGCACTAGGAGACCCTCATTTCCATTAACTCCTCCAATTTGCCTACTAAAGCACATTGAGCTATTTATTGCGCGTGTTAGGGCCCTAATGCGAAATGCTAAATGACCAGTAAGTTTATACCTGAGGCAGCGGAGGGTAATGTGGCCTGCCCAAGGTCACAATGAGCGACAGTGGGAGTTGAACCTTAGTCTGTAGCCTGTTGCTCTAACCAACAGTACAAAAAACCAAGATGATTCAACGCAAAATCTCATTAAAATATGTTCTTTAGCACAGTTCTACAGCCTCTTCTTTAACATGTGCAGCAGAGGGATTCCTTGAAATAATTATTCATGAATAAAAAAGTTTGAAAAAATCTCACAAAAAAAATCTTGCTATCCAGTTTGGCTAAGCATATATAAAACTGTTCATCTTTAACCTCAGTCATGATTCTCCTGCCTGAGATAAGTTTGCATATGCTGAGTCTCCAATATATGCAAATCTATTTGCTATGTATCCATTGCAGATACCTCAGAAACCCTACTGGCTGTAGAGTCCCGAGGATCAGGTTTGGGAAGCCCTATGGCTGTGCCAGGGTGGGGGGGAGGAGGGGTGCCGGAGCAGCTGTTCAGTGTACTCTCCACTGTACAGTGTGCTGTGCTTACCTTTGCAGGGTCTTCTGGCTGTTCGCTCTCACAAAATGTCTTCCATGTCAAATCCTTCCCATCCTTACACATTCGATCAAAGACATCTCCAAACCAGTTGTAATACATCGCTAGGATCTGAAGGTGTTACAAAGTAATAACAACAGAAATAAATCAGACTAATAATTACATCTCTGGAGCAATTATTTTAATTTTGAAAGCAAATTTATTGAAGTTCACTTAATAAAATATCAATGGAATATTTCATCAGTTAACTAATACATTAAACTATGACATTAATACCTTCCCACCAACATATTGATGTAAGGAAAATTCAAGAGCTTTTTTTTTTTTTTTTTAATTAAACAGATGTTTTATCACTAACAACTTCCATTGCACTGTACGCCTGAGCGCTCACATGAGTATAGGGAGAGATGAGAAGTAATGAGGAGTAGAGATGTGAATCGGAACCGGAATCTGATCGGTTCCGGTTACGATTCAAAATCTTAAAATTTTTATCGTCCGGCTCGATTTTTTTTTTATCTGCTGCGCCTGATCCGATAACAAAAAACCCTCCCCCACCCTCCCGAACCCCGAAAAAACGTTTTAAAATTACCTGGTGGTCCAGTGGGGGTGCGGGGAGCGATCTCCCGCTCTCGGGCCATCGGCTGCGTTAATAAAAATGGCGCCAATGGCCCTTACCATGTGACAGGGAATCTGTGCCATTGGCCGGCCCCTGTCACATGGTAAGGGCAAAGGGCCATCGGCGCCATTTTTATTAGTGGCAGCAGATGGCCCGAGAGTGGGAGAACGCTCCCCGTGCCCCCAATGGACCACCAGGTAATTTTAAAAGGTTTGGGGGGGGGCGGTCGGGATGGGGGGGGAGGCTAAGGGGGTCAATTTAAAGGATTGGGTGGGTTGTTTTTTTTTGTTTTTTTTTAATCGGGCCATCGGCGCCATTTTTTTTAGTGGCAGCCAAAATGGTGCCGATGGCCCAAGAGCGGGAGATCGCGCCGGGACCCCCCCACCCACTGGACCACCAGGTAATTTAAAACATTTTGGGGGGGTTCGGGAGGGTGGGGGGATTCGTTTTAAAGGGTTGGGGTGGATTTAGGGGTTGTTTGGTGTGCCGGTTTTCCCGCCCTCCCCCGATTTATGATTTTTCACGATAAATCGGGGGAATTTCTATTGTATTCCAACTCTAATGATTTTTGACGATTTAAAAAAATATCTGACGATTTTTTTAAATTGTCAAAAAACGATTCACATCCCTAATGAGGAGTTGCAGAATGAATGCACTTGTGGTGAGTAAGAAAGGCTTGAACTGTATGAGGGAACAGAGAGAGCGCCAATGAAGTGACTTGAAATGAGGGAATATGTGTATAGTGGCACTGGTGGAAGATAAGTCACGCAGTTGAACATTGTGAAACCCTGCTCACAAGAGACAGAGGTTTGAGCATGCAACCATTTAAGTGAACTGCAGCAGAGAAAATAAAGGAGGACAATGAAACTATATAACTTAAGCCACCAGCCCAGGAAACAAAGAATGAAATTGAAAAGGTTGTCAGACCACTTAGTGTAAAGGTACTTAACTGAATATTGACTAGATTAGTCAGATATTCAGGTAGGGGATTTGCTTGTCACAGCTCCCTGAACCTCTGCTGGTAATTTTGTAGAAAATATCACTAGAAAAAAATATATCAGAGGATTGAAACTCTTAAGTTACAGAAGTATGACTGGGAAAGGGATTTATGAAAGAAATGTACTGGCAAACAGTCCTAGGAAGCAAACAGATTTTCACCCTGACTAACAAGGGTATTCTGACACATGGGTACCAAGTCCCCAGACAAGAAAAGGGGATTGGCCAAGAAGGATGGAGAAGTGTGCATATATTCTCTCTCTGTGGTTCTGCCTGAGTCTTGGCCTTTTGACAGAGGAAGTGACCTATACAGGGTCAGACAACAGATAAAGCAAAAGCCAGGCTGACAGAAAGTGACTTATCCAGGCTAGGTGACAGCACATGATTGGCCATGGAATTTAGCGGAGCTAAAATCTCTGAAAGCTGGGACTGTGGAGGGCCAGAACCACTGAATGTTAAAATAGCCATGAACCTAGTAGAGCTGTAAACCCAAGCCAGGGAAAACCTTCCTACCAAGGGAGGAGAACTGAAAAACAGCAGCAGGCCTGGAGGAAGAGTGGTTCCCCTTGAGTAAGGGGACCCCAGTGACAGATCTGGAGATCAAGCAGTTCCCCTTGAGCAAAGGGACCCTAGTGGCAGTCTGGGAGGCAAAGGGACCCTAGTGGCAGTCTGGGAGGCAAAGTCAGAAGGCATTTGACAAAGTTCCACATGAGAGGCTTCTAGGAAAAGTAAAAAGTCATGGGATAGGTGGCGATGTCCTTTCGTGGATTGCAAACTGGCTAAAAGACAGGAAACAGAGAGTAGGATTAAATGGGCAATTTTCTCAGTGGAAGGGAGTGGACAGTGGAGTGCCTCAGGGATCTGTATTGGGACCCTTACTGTTCAATATATTTATAAATGATCTGGAAAGAAATACGACGAGTGAGATAATCAAATTTGCAGATGACACAAAATTGTTCAGAGTAGTTAAATCACAAGCAGATTGTGATAAATTGCAGGAAGACCTTGTGAGACTGGAAAATTGGGCATCCAAATGGCAGATGAAATTTAATGTGGATAAGTGCAAGGTGATGCATATAGGGAAAAATAACCCATGCTATAATTACACGATGTTGGGTTCCATATTAGGTGCTACAACCCAAGAAAGAGATCTAGGTGTCATAGTGGATAACACATTGAAATCGTCGGTTCAGTGTGCTGCGGCAGTCAAAAAAGCAAACAGAATGTTGGGAATTATTAGAAAAGGAATGATGAATAAAACGGAAAATGTCATAATGCCTCTGTATCGCTCCATGGTGAGACCGCACCTTGAATACTGTGTACAGTTCTGGTCGCCGCATCTCAAAAAAGATATAATTGCGATGGAGAAGGTACAGAGAAGGGCTACCAAAATGATAAGGGGAATGGAACAACTCCCCTATGAGGAAAGACTAAAGAGGTTAGGACTTTTCAGCTTGGAGAAGAGACGACTGAGGGGGGATATGATAGAGGTGTTTAAAATCATGAGAGGTCTAGAACGGGTAGATGTGAATCGGTTATTTACTCTTTCGGATAGTAGAAAGACTAGAGGACACTCCATGAAGTTAGCATGGGGCACATTTAAAACTAATCGGAGAAAGTTCTTTTTTACTCAACGCACAATTAAACTCTGGAATTTGTTGCCAGAGAATGTGGTTCGTGCAGTTAGTATAGCTGTGTTTTAAAAAAGGATTGGATAAGTTCTTGGAGGAGAAGTCCATTACCTGCTATTAAGTTCACTTAGAGAATAGCCACTGCCATTAGCAATGGTTACATGGAATAGACTTAGTTTTTGGGTACTTGCCAGGTTCTTATGGCCTGGATTGGCCACTGTTGGAAACAGGATGCTGGGCTTGATGGACCCTTGGTCTGACCCAGTATGGCATTTTCTTATGTTCTTATGTTCAGGTCCTCCAGGAGGACATGGACCCCAGTGGCAGTCTGGGAGGTGGAGTTGGGTCCCCCAGGAGTGCATGGACCCCAGCATTGGCATGCGCCTTTCAGCGGAGCGGAAGGAGATGGTTTAGATACAGTGGACAACCCCCTCCAGGCCATCACTGCCCACTAGCCCAGTTGCATCTTTTCACATAGGTGAGACTTGGGATAAAGTGGGGAGGATAATAATACTTGAGTAAGTGGGGATGCAAGAGGTCCCTTCCATTCTATTTAGTGGTATACTGCGGGGGCCAACAACACCAAAATTGCCAAATACTAAATGTTCTTACTATCTTGTAGAAATCTATATAGTTGTGTAGACAGACTATTAACCATGAGTAGATAAGTGTGCTGTTTGACATCCTATTAGCCATTTACATAGTCGTGTAGAAATGTATATGCTTGTACAGTCTAATAAACCTGTAAATATTTGTACATATTGCCAGCCTTGTTCAAAGTCCCATTTGTTTCCTGGGGTTAAGGGAGGGAAATCCCACTTCCTAACACCTTCTTCCCCAGGTGGAGGCACCAGGCGCCAAGACATGAGAACCGACGTAGTCTGTCCTAGGGGGGCTCCTGCCAGGTCAGTCCTGGACCCAGAAATGTCCCATGAGGTAAGCAGTCAAGGTGCATTGCATTTGAATAAATTGTATTGGAAAGAGATGGTTCAGTGGGCGACCTGTGAGGAGCAGGTTGCAGTAGCCTAATTGGGAGGTGATAAATATATGAATAATAATTTTAGTAGTGTGTTCAGAAAGGAAGGGACAGATTTTGGTGATGTTATGGAGAAAGAATTGGCATGTTTTAGCAATGTTTTGCATGTGTGTAGAGAAAGAAAGAGAAGTCCAAGATAACGACAAGATTATGAGCTGAGCGGACCAAGAGGATGACAATGTTATCCACATAAATAGAGAAATGAGGAAAAGATTAGTTCTGCTTGGCCATATTAAGTTTAAGGTGGAGGTGGAACATCCAAGCAGCAATGTCAGACAATCAGGCTGAGATTTGGGACTGGATTCCTAGTGATATTTCTGGTGTACAGAGATAGATATGGGAGTCATCTGCTTAATGATAGTACTGAAAGCCATGGGAGGAGACCAAAATACTAAGAAAATAAATATATATAGAGAGAAGAGAAGAAGTTCCAAGAACATAAGAACATAAGAAATTGCCATGCTGGGTCAGACCAAGGGTCCATCAAGCCCAGCATCCTGTTTCCAACAGAGGCCAAAACCAGGCCACAAGAACCTGGCAATTACCCAAACACTAAGAAGAACCCATGCTACTGATGCAATTAATAGCAGTGGCTATTCCCTAAGTATAATTGATTAATAGCCATTAATGGACTTCTCTTCCAAGAACTTATCCAAACCTTTTTTGAACTCAGCTACACTAACTGCACTAACCACATCCTCTGGCAACAAATTCCAGAGCTTTATTGTGCGTTGAGTGAAAAAGAATTTTCTCCGATTAGTCTTAAATGTGCTACTTGCTAACTTCATGGAATGCCCCCTAGTCCTAATATTCGGAAGTGTAAATAAAAGAGTCACATCTACTCGTTCAAGACTTCTCATGATCTGAAAGACCGCTATCATATCCCCCCTCATCCGTCTCTTCTCCAAGCTGAACAGCCCTAACCTCTTAGGCGAGCTGTTCCATCCCCTTTATCATTTTGGTTGCCCTTCTCTGTACCTTCTCCATCGCAACTATATCTAGATTTAAATCTGGTTGGGTGATAGATGACAAAGGGTGATGGTAGTAAATTAATTCATTCAGAGGAGAGCGTGATTAGTGGAGTGTTTTAGGGATCAGTCCTGGAGTCAGTTTCTTTTCAATATTTTTGTGAGTATAAGGGTTAGAAGATAAGTTTATCTTTTTGCAGATGACACTAAAATCTGCAACAAAGTGGACACAGCTGAGAGAGTAGCAGTGGAGTTTCTAGACAGAAGTATTTGGGGTGGTGTCAGGGAGCAAGACAAGTACGGAGGAAGGGGGGGGGCAAGCCAAAATGATATTTACACACATCGAGGCAGATATCCAGCGCAACCTAGCCATCTAAAGAGTTATCTGGCTAAACGGTGGCCACTGTCAGCTGCAGTCATTGGTCACCACATAGCCAGATAAGTAGTTAGACTCTCTTCACAAGAACAAGACCGTGCTTGCCACCAGGGAACAAGAGGGTCAGTTGTAATGGCTGTTCAAGGTCAAGCACAATGCAGAAGAGGGAGGTAGAGTGCCACAAGGATAAGGTATTAACCAAAGGTTACTTGCAGAAGTATGGCCAAGACTACAATGAGACATTCACACCAGTTTTCAAGCACACCACTGTGAGAACCCTCCTCTCCTACACATGGCAGGCAGCAAAGGCATGCAAGTTATGTGCATGGCATGATTGAGTCATTTATTTTGTGTGTTAGTTGTTCCTTGCATTTTTGTTGTGTCCGTTCATTATGTATGTTTTTATCATTGGGTAATCCGCTTCGAACCCTTTGTGTGAAGAATGCAGAATATACATTTTTAGTTAATGCTAAAGTGAGACAGAGAGCTGTAAAGAAACAGTGCCTGCTCCATGGAACTTACACTCTAGTTGAGACACACAGACAAGATAAATACATTTTTAGTAATCACTTAAGTATTACAGTAAAACTACAACTGATGATCAAACCCATGAGCAAGAACATATGCAGTATAAAAAATTACAAATAAAGATCTTTGTAGATCTGTCTCAACACACAGTGGCAATTCAGGGGGAGGGGGAGGCTCCTGTGTCGGAGGCAGGGCACACAGTGGCAGACATACAGGGCTTGGGTTGAGCCACTCACATGTCATCTCTCCATCCCCTCCCTCCAAGCAGGCAGTAGCAGCACAGGAACAAGCACATGTTCCTTGTTCGTACTGTGGCTGCTGCTCCTCTCCCTCCTTCTCCCGTTGCAAAGCAGAAGCAGCCAGGAAAAGGTCCATGTCTTTGCTCGAGCTGATTCCCATGTGCTATATACATGGGGGCTCTACTGCTTCCAGTGTAAAGGGTCTCCTCCTGGTGCCACCTCGTGCAGCCTTTGCTGGGCCCAGACTGCAATGCACGTGGCTAGTTATGGCAGAGCTTTGATCACTTGAACTCGGAGCTGCTGTGGGAATTCCGTGGTTAGGCCATGGATTTCAGTGGATTTCCATGCTATAAGCAGATGGCACTTTAGGTATGAGTTTCTCAGATTATGCAAATGCACGTGATAAAATCCTATAACGATTAAATTATTTTACCGTGTTACCTGTACATTTTTAAACTGCTCTTCGGACATCCAGTCAAAAGGATTCTTTGTTTGCTGTCGTGCCTCAGAAGGTTTCAATCCAAGTCTCTGAAGAGATGCAGCACAGAGGTCTGGAGAGATGACAAACTCTTTCTCCCCAGGGTTAATGTGCCCGCGAGAATGTTCTACCTGTTACAGAATGTAAAGTGGAAACGTTCCTACATTAAAAACATGATTCTACCTAAAGTCAGACAAAGACAGCAACTGCACGGTGTAATTTTATTTATGCGATTGTAATCCATCTTGTAGCCATTTGGAAGAAGCAGTAAATAAATCATTAAATAAATAAAATAAACTATTTTATTGGAGCTTTTGAAATCAATTTAAAGAAGAGCAAGAAAGTAGGTGGGTACAGAAGATCCTTTTCTAAGGTTAACCTGAGTTTAACTTTGTAAGCTCTTGGGACAGCTAAGGTTCTTGCGTCACTGATTATAACTGGCAGTCCACAATTACTCACTGAATGTTGTCAGTGCACAAAGGGACTTATTCACTAAAAAGAACTCAGTTTTTTTTTTTGTGTGTATGCCAAAGCTGATGAAGATCAAGTATTTCCCCACCCCCTGCCAAATTCACTGAGCTTCTCTTTGAAAATTCAAGGCAAGCAGGAACTGAAGGAGCAGTGTACACCTGGTAAAGTAAGCACAGAGATTTTGAAAAGAAATCTCTCCACATACTTTATTTTCCCCACCTGCTCTTGGTCCCACCCACGGTATAAAAGATGCACATGGTGGGGCAGATTTTCAAAGGGATATGCGTGTATCCCCCGAAAAGCTGCCCCTTGCACCCCCTGCGCGCGTCGAGCCTATGTTGCACCCGGGACGCGCGTAAGTCCCAGGGCTTTCCTGGGGGGGGGGCATGTCAGGGGGCATGTCGCGGCCGGCGTGTCATCGGGGGGCGTTCCGGGGGCATGAACGCGGCCTCCGGACCAGCCCCCGGACCAGCCCCCGGACCGGAACATGGCGTGCCGCCGCACGCAAGTTACCCTGCCTTGGTCAGGCGTAACTTTTGAAATAATGGTAGGGGGGGAATTAGTTAGGGCCAGGGGGCAGGTTAGTTAGGGGAAGGAAAGGGAAGGTGGGGGGCGCCGGAAAGAAAGTTCCCTCCGAGGTCGCTCCAAGTTTGGAGCGGTCTCGGAGGGAACGGAGGCAGACTGCGCGGCTAGGCTCGCGCAGACTGCCGATTTTGTGCAGCCTTGCGCGCACCAACCCCGGATTTTAAAAAAGATACGTGCGGCTACGCGCGTATCTTTTAAAATCCAGCGTACTTTTGTTTGCGCCGGTTGCACGAACAAAAGTATGCGCGTGCGTACTTTTTAAAAATCTGCCCCAGTCTTTTCACTGCTTAGTTACCTGGGCAAATTCCTTTGAAAAGCATCCTCAAAGTGGAAGTAAAGAAAGCCAGTTTAGAGGAAATGAAAACCCTGGTTAAAAAGGTTTTACCTCAAACGCAACCAGCAACGCATAAACCAGTCTGTCTTTCTCCAGCAGAGACTTGGTGACATATGAAAAGACGTTACCAGTCAAGCGGCCAATCACACCCTTAACAGAGGACCTTGGATGGAAGAAGGAAAGAAAAATGCCTCATTAGGCACTGTGAGGACTGGCCGAGCAGTAACCTCTGGGCTGGAGCAGTTAGCACACTGACTCCAGCATTTTCTTATACAGTTTCTCTTTATGAAATCAAACAGAAAACTCAACTTCACATTTAATGCCTACCTTCCCAGTCTTCTTTACACACAAATTCTCAGCGCGATTCAGGAGTTCCTACTCCTGGAGGGATGGGGCCTCTCTATCCCACTCTTATTTCTCTCTAGCTGGTCATGTCTTCTGAGCTCCTCCTGCCCTGCAGTGTCCCGCCCATGGAGCATTCTCTCTTAAAGGGATTTAAGGTGGACCAGGCATCTGGCCTGGTCCTGTACCAGTTTATAAGGGAAAACTATGGGCACTCCCTCCCCACCCCCCCAACACCTCAGCTTGGACCCATCGGGCCAAGCGTCCTCACTTGCTCTGGATTCTAACGAGGGAAGTGCTTCATATCACCAGTCTTCCTCCTTTGGCCTCCTGCCAACTAGGCCTGAGCCCGGGATTCTAAGCCCGGGATTCTAAGCCCCTCCTACTAGGGTTACCCCGCTAGCTCCGGGTTCAAATTCTGTGATGGAGCTTCTTGGACTAGTTAGAGGACATCAAGTGCTGGTCTGTTACAAGCTGCGAGCGCTTCCTGACGTCTGAGGTCTCCTTTGTAGAGCCACTCCTTGGCTCCTCCATATCCCCAGTTGCTGGGGTCTCCATACCACCACCCTATGGGTTCTCCTCCGGATTCTCTGCAGCGCTTCCCTCTGAGCTCTCCACGGTTTCCTCCTTTAGGTTATTTGCAGTTTTTGCCGCTCCTTTCTCTAGGGTCATGGCAGTATCTCCCTTTGGGGTCTCGGGTGGCAGCAGCTCCTTCTGGTTTCCCTGTCATGTCAGTGCTAGGCCAAACAACATTCCATCCTACAGGTCACTCCATGCTGCCCCCTTCAGGGCATTCTGGGTTGTCACTTCCTGGTACGGCTATGAAGCTCCACCATGAGCTCTCTGTTTCTTCCAACACAGTTCTTGCAGGCTTCAGGCCTTGGCAGTCCTCCTGTTGGCTTGAGCTGCATGCAGTCAGGTGCATCCCTCAGCTGCTGGGCTCCGATCAGGTTCTTTGCAGTGGCTTCCTCAGCTCCCAGTCCACATAAGTTCCCCTTTGTAAGGGTGGCAAGAAGAGCATTGCTTGCTTCCAGAGACTTTTTAAGCTTATACCAGGACAACTGGCTCTGTCTGAGGTTCTCCTGATATTTTCTCTCTCCTTTGAGGAGGCTCTGAATCCAAGCTTGCCAGCCTCCTTCATTCATGCTTCCAAACTGCGGCATTCTGGTGCTGCTTTTTTCTGTTTCTTTCTTTAGAATTTGAGTTTATTAGGGCCAGGCCCTATGCACACCACACTGACTCTTTCAGTCTGTAAACAGACCACGCCCTGTTTCAACCCAGTGCACAACTGTTGGCTTTTTTTTTCTGCTACACTTTATTTTTTCAAATAGAGGAAAAAAAAAAGCAAAACAAAAGCTGCTTCAGCTGCTCTTACTATACCTTTGATACAGGTCCTAACTTTGGACAGAACTTGTCTCTTTAGTCCACAGCAAACCTACCCTCACTCTCTTCTTTAAAGGCAGTTTCACCCTTCTCTTTTTTTTATTGTGATCTGCAGTCCTAGCAGCGCTGATTGGTTTTAGTGTAAACCACACCCTTTTGCCTTCAGCTACATCTGGTAGGCACCACAGCAAACACACTTTTCTTACTTCCAAACTTTCTCTTCTCTGTGCTCTGGTGCACACTACAGCAGTAGATTTCTGGCAGGCTATATACACACAAATTTTTTTCCTTCCTTTTGGTGGCTGTGGGCTTTTCTCTTTACCAGGTTTAGAGAAAAAATCTCATGCATGACACCATATGTAAGAACTGTCTGAGCAATATCGCCTGAGCTGGAGTAGTTAGCACACTGACTCCAGTTTTTCTTACACAGTTTCTCTTTATTAAATCAAACAGCTAACTGAACTTCACAATTACTGCCTACCTTTGCAGTCTTCTTTACAACGCACTTCTCAGAACTGTTCAGGAGCTCCTACTCCTGAAGGGAGGGGGCTTCTCTATCCCACTCTTATTTCCCTCTAGCTGGTCCTGCCCTCTGAGTTCCTTTTGCCCTTCAGGGCCCCTCCCATAGAGCATTCTCCCTTTAGGGGATTTAAGGTGGACCAGGCATCTGGCCTGGTCCTGCACAGGTTTATAGAAGAAAACTAGGGGTACTGTCATACAGACACATTCTAGAACCAAAATAAGTGGGAAATAAATGGTTTATTTTGACATAATAAGAAACTATATGATCCTCACCTTTCTGAATGAGTTATAGACATGTCAAAAAGCTCCATTAATTGCTTAAAACTGATCTGATACATGCTATTGAGCTGTCTAAGCATCAGGGCTGTATCAAGCATCACGGCACCTCTTACACCAATTTCTCGGAAACCTTCTCTGGCACGTAGAATGGCTTTCTCCGAAGCTGCTATTTTTAATTTCCTGAAAAAGAAGATATGTCAGTTTTGCTATAAAGTAAATACAGTTTCTGCTAGTAGATCTATTTGGGTGAATGTTTACTTACTGTAAATAGGTAAATGAGTCCCAGGAAATTAAAACAATTCTGGAACCACAAGCCCTTTAGATTACCTCAGTTTGTCTGCCCTGTGATTTCCAACTCGGGATGCACAAACTCCAACCAATTTGAAGAACCTCTTCTTAAGAAAATGCAGACTGAATTGAAAATCCATGGGGGCGGGGTCCATAGAAATCCACTGCAGATTTTGTGACTCGGCAGATCTGCAGTGGCTTTCCATGGCATCGCATCAGATCTCCCTAAGATCCAGCAAAGAAAATCCAGTGGCTCTTCCTGCTGGTACCTCGGGAAGATTCACAGAGTATGATAAACTTGAACTAGGATGGGCTCTGCATGGTTTGAAATGGACAGAATTATTCACACATCCCTAGTTGCAGCTCATACAGGTTTAAGTTACTGACTGGAAGTTACTTTATATTACAGTCATCAACTGTAAGCAGTTTTCTCTTTGGCTTACCTGGAAGAGTGGCCTCAGCAGGTATTTTGGAACTTAAGAAGCTGTTTCCTATCTATATTTTGTATTCTGGCCTGTCTCTATTTTGGTATGATGATTTTTGGATTGTTTTTCTCAGTAACACTTTAACTTTTGTTCGGAACACAAAACCCTGAATGTGGACTGATTACTTTTGGGGCCCTAAAGGACCTCATCACAGAATCCACATTTCCCAACCCTGAAATGAGTGGGTCAGTGCTCAGCAGGGATTGGAAGCGTGACCTCAAGAGTGGGTTACACATACAAAACGTTAACCCTTCCCCACCCCAGAACCTTGACCTGGTATTTTCTTTTGAATCTCTAAGGAGTGAGAATTATTCTCACAAGCACTGAAAGTAAGAGAACTGAAAACAGGGGTAACAATTTTGTAATTTCAAATAGGTACCCAACATTCTTTGGAATTTAATACTTTGGAAATGTAAGGTTCAGTCACTGCTGGTGTGTGAGAGCTGATAACACATTTCTGGCACCCAGACTTCATAAACGTTTCCAAACAGGAGAAGTGAGTGGAAATGAGGTTTGTATTAGTGTGTGTGTGTCTAGGTGGGGGTGGGGGGGAGGGGAACGGTCACTAGTTGTGTTCCTATCCACGATTTAGCTTTGCGTGTGGAAGAGCACAGGGTGTCCTTGGTTGGGAGTGTTGTGGAAAATTATTGTGCGAGCAGCACTGCTAAGTGACCACTGGATGGCAGTTGGTTCAATGCTGAGCAACTGCTTCTATTGTGTTCCACTGAGATATGCTTTATTTTTTTTTAACTCTTTGTTTAAAGTATTGGCTTACAAACCAAAGTAGCCACACATTGATAATAAAACAAAATAAAAACTTTCATTAATCTTACTTTACTCAAACCAAACGACAAATAATGATAATATACCAACAAAAAGAAGCTTCCATTGAAATGCTTTAACCTTAATGTTATTAAGGTTTTGGTGTGGATTTCCCCTTAAGAAGGTTAAAGGTTCTGATTGGTGGGGGAGTGGCCTAGGAGAGTATAAAACCTGGGCCAGTCTGGCGGGAAGGACTGTCTCTTGGTTGGAATTGGGAATAAGAGAAGGACCTCCAGGATGTAGGGAGCCTGGAGTGGCCAGCCTGTGGGCTGGTGGGCCTGGGGACCCCTCAGAGTGGAGTGGATGCTGGAAGGGCTCTGTCTCTCAAGGGGAAAAGCCTGTGGATAGGAGCAGAAGAGTGATTCCTCATTTCGAATATGGAGATGGGAGATGAGGACAGGCGTGTGAATAATACCCGGGAAGCCTACACAATGTTGGACAGGGGGACTAGGACTAAGAAGAAGTGGGGTCTGGTGTCATGTTCCCTTGTGAAGATGAGAGAAGTGTTATAATGTGAGATATTGTACAAAGTTATGGCAGAGGAGAATATAAGCTCTGCATTCTGACAGAGTGTGGTATGGAGGTGAGAGAGGAGACTGTTGAAAGGGAAGGAGGTATTCCAGACTTTGGGATCCAAATTATTGCCCTCATGAATAATTCAGTTTGCTTTGTATATCTTCAATGTAATATGTACATAGTTGCTGGCTGGACATCCCAGAAAAATAAAGTTGAGTGTTTGATTTAATCTTGGAGTGGCATGAAATCTGTGGGACTCTAACAGGCTGATGAAATACAGTGTGTTCAGCCGCGCGCACTGTTTAACCCGTGATTAGCCATGTGTTTTCGATGCGCGTCCACAACCCCTTATGCTATAAGAGGATTAGTGCATCCAAAACACATATATAATCTCTCACGAAGGCAACAGTGCTCATCACATGCAAATGTATGTTGATGAGGCTATTAGCTATTTTAACCTGCAAAAATGAACGCCTTCTCCATAGGCATTAATTCTTGAGGAGCCCAGAAAAATAACAGAAAAGCAGAAAATGCTACTTTTCTGTTCCTTTTTTCTGTTCCTCTGACTTAGTATCATCGCAACATTAAGTCAGAGGAACCGAAATAGGAGAATTAAGAAAAAAAAAAAAAAGTATGCCGGCACTGCAGTCAGGTTAGGAAAAGGGACGCTCAATTATCGAGCGTCCCTTCCTAACCCATGGCTGTGCACAGTTAAGGAAAACGGATGTTCATAAAATTGAGCGTCCAATTTAAATATTAAATCTGGGTGCCCAGGAGAGGTGGATTGGCGCATGCTAAAGGAGTCGGCACTCAATCATGAGTGCCCCTTTAATGTGCACCGATATTGCATCTGCCTGTTTGGGTGGCCAGCACTTACAGATAATTGAGGGACAGGGTTCATGGGTATTGGATGACAACTCACTGACCAGTCCAACTGCCTCTAGCTGGGTTCATGCCACCATCTGCATGGCTCCATATTTCTGAAGCTACTAAATTAATTAGAGAGACTGGCTCTTACTCTAAATGGGTCAGATACCACTGTTCTCTACAGCTAAAATGCTCATTATTTTATGTCCCCGAGCTAGGGATACATTAGTGCTTAACAGCAACTGGGATAGGAGAAGAAAGTGTAACCTGCCCAAGGCTAGAAAGTCAGTAGCCGATGGGTTGTGAACTTGCACCCAAGCAGCTCTCCTCCTCCTAGTTGAATGGTCTGATGACCTCATTAGACCTCCCTCCTGCACACAGAGCACTGAGAATCACTGTCCTAGAGACATCATCCCAGGTAGTTCCTGCTGATGTGACTTTACTTCAGGAAACAAGGGAGATTGGATTGAACTGTGTCCTGTTTGAAATGGCAGTATGAGTGCTGCTATCTCACGTTTTATTTCTATTCAAGTAAGCTGAACATCATTTATGATCTCCTCTCTATCCTTTCCCCACCCAAAAAAAGAAAGAAAAGAAACTCCAGATGTGAGTAAAGTACATTTCCAGGGCTTCATGATGCTGCTGTTTCAGGTTGCTCAGTTTCTTAGCCACAGGTAGGTTATGCAGCAGGGTGATGTCGCTCTGCAGGATCTCCAGCATTCTTCCTTCCAGGGCTGCAAGCTCTTCCATATTCTCCAGACATCCCTGAAAGACAAAGACACCAACAACACTTTGTTTGGATTTACAACCCTAACATACATTACCTACTTCTATTGGGGTCGCTCATACCAAGCTCAATTCCCCCAAATTTTGAGACACTAAATCTTTTATAGACAAAATGTATTTGCCAGTTTTGGCAAATAAAAAATAATGAGGTTATTATTCAAAAGCTTCTGTGTGTATGTGTGTGTATGTAACTCTGGAGTTGTGTGTACAAAAGCCAAGTCTTAAAATGTTACCTCCTCCCCCAAATGCATACATTTTGGGCTCACAAAAAGGGGCATTGGTGTGGGTTTACGCAGTGAGTGCACATATTCAGTGCTATCATATCAGACCGGTCAGAAAAATAGAAGACCCGACTTTACTCAGGAAAGAATTGCGCATGTAACTTTATCCAATATATTCAGTGGGAATATTAAAGTATGCACATAAAGCTCTATGTGTACCTTTCCCTAGATAAGTTTGCTGTTTGGTGTCTTACTAAATTTATTTTTATTTATTTATTTAAAGTTTCTTTTATACCGATGACCGTTTACACATCGCATCGGTTTACAGTTAAAAAGGAACAAATGGGCAGAACCCTTACATATAACATTGAAAAAACAGGTTAACTTTTGGGCAGGGCCCTTACATGTAACTGAGAACAAGGTGGTTAAAAGTGGGATAGGGTATAGAGCTGACTATGCCGCGAGCGTCCGTGATATCAATAAATAGATACAGCAAAATCAGCAAAATCACAACTATTTACAAAAGCTAATTACATAAGTAGCCGAGTCAAAGTACAAAATCGATGGGCATGAGACGTATTCCGGGAAATAGATTCCTAGTCATGTAGCAAATTCTTAGTTACTCAATTTTTAGTTAAACAGTGGGGGTTTATGTAATGGCAGGTGATGTGTGGTAAGCTTGCTGGAAGAGCCATGTTTTCAGTTTTTTCTTGAAAGTGGGTGTGTATGTTTCCAGGCGTATATCGGGAGGCAGGGAGTTCCATATGGAGGGGCCAGCGAGAGAGAAAGCTCTGCTTATGGTAGATGATAATTTGAAAGATTTGATGGGTTGGGCACGTAGGGTTCCTTGGAGGGCTGTACGTGTGGGTCTATTCGAGGTACGGGGGAGGAGTGGGGGGTTAATCCAATTGAGGATTATATATAGAACCGATGTGATATACCTTATTGAATATCGGTATAGAAAAATAAATAAATAAATATTGGCCTCAATGTGTAGCTTTTGTAAAATGGCCATGAACTGCTGCATGAAGAGGCCTAGGTTAGGTTCCTGCCTCAGAGCCGGGGTTGAGGTTGCAGCGGGTGAGGGAGTCATAGTAAATGCACCTAGTTGAGAACAAATGGGGAATGAGTGTGCACAGCCAAGGAGAAGCAATCAAAGCAATCTGTTGGCATACATTACACAGGGAGTAGAAGCCAAAAATAAAAATTTTATTTTATTTATTTATTTATTTATTTTTAACGTTTTTTATATACCGACAACCGTTTGCACATCGTATCGGTGTACATTTAACTCAAAAAAGGTAGGCAGAGCCTTTACATGGAACATTAACTATAAAAATTAAAATTAAAAGGTATTACAAGAAGCAAAAGGTAAGCAGAGCATTTCATAGAACAGTAACTATAGAATAAGCGATAATGGAATTACAATAGATATAGAAAACACAGGTTTTATAATATATATGAACTATATGTACAAAATATTTACAAGAGAATCAAACAGCCCTATGGAACAATAGGTTTTAATACATCATGTGGATGGAGTAGCGGGAGGGTAGGCTTGTTGAAAGAGAAAAGTTTTTAGTTTCTTTTTGAATTTTGGTGTGGATGTTTCTGTGCGGAGATCTGGAGGGAGAGAGTTCCAAAGAGTGGGGGTGGCGAGGGAGAAAGCCCTGTTCATTGTATAGATGAGCTTGAAGGGTTTGATAGAGGGGGAACGGAGTGTTCCTTGGAGGGCAGGACGTGTGGATCTGGTGGATGTGCGAGGGAGGAGTGGGGGGCAGAGCCAATTGTAGTTTTCATTGGTGATACTTTTGTGAATGAGAGATAGAGTTTTGAACAGGATACGAGATTGGATTAAAATAATATTGAGATGGTTGAAAAATAATATTCTACCCCTGTGTAATCGTGGTTTCTTACCCTTACCACATATATTTTCATCTGCTGGGACATTTTTGCATTTTTAGATCCTTCCCAGGTGTTGACCATTCCCCCTGTTTTGCGATTGATCAATATTCTACTATATAATCCGGCTTCAGCATGTTCAGAGTGTGGTTAGATGTAGCTTTTATTTATTTATCTGTTTGTTTATTTATTTATTTATAGAAATTTTTATTCCATATATGTGGCTGAACTATGTAGTGATAGTAACCATCTGAGTTTGAGTTACTCCTGCTTGAGGCCGGAAGAAGTATACTTCACACAGAAGACTCCTGGAAGTCCTTAAAAGACTTAAGCAAAAAAATTTTTAACCATGAGATAGTAAGGAAAAAAATACAAAACAAAAATAACAATGTTATATAGAAACTGTTTACATGTCTCATACAATCCAAGTCCTCTATAGAAGGATCCAAGAGCACAACGCTAGGAAAATTATACAGTAATCTTAAGGAAATAACTAGCAGAAAGAGAGCTATATATATATAGGAGAGAAGTTAAAATAGGTAACGATTTATCGTTCAGAAAAGATGACAGTTGAGATGGTTGAAAAAAGATATAGGTAACATTTTGATATTTAATCAAACATTTGCAAGGGAATTTAAGAAGGAAGAAAGCACCCAATTCTAAAGCCTTGGGCGTCATTAATAGATACTGCCTCCTCTTCTTCTGCGTTTGTCTGGCAAAGTCCAGATAAACTCTCACTTTTAAGTTTAGAAAAGTTTCCAAGCGATGTTGAAAAAACATTTTAAGAATCCAGTCTCTGTCAGACTCCAAGAGAAAAGAGACAATGAGGGCTGCCGGAATGACCAGATCTTTCTCAAATGTTTCCAAAATTGTGGTAAGGTCCAGGCTAACTGGCACAGTAGGAGTAAGAACCTGCATGTTCTTTTGATCAGGAGAACCTTTCTTGAAAGATGGTATATAATATACCCTTGAAACCAACGGAAGGACCTCTTCAGGAATCTTAAGAATATCCATTAGATATTTTTTCCACATATCTTTAGGAGAGATATATGGATCCTTTGGAAAATTAATAAAACGGAGATTTCTCCCCCGCATCTGATTTTCCATTTGCTCGACTCTATTTGATAAGAGCTGATTTTCTTTAAGCAGGGCCTACTGAAGAGCAGATGTACTTTCAAGCTCAACTTTAAAGGCCTTGCAGGATTTTTTAATCTCTCTAGTTTCATTTTCCATAAATTTCAGTTGGGTCTCTAAAACCTTTATACAATTCACCAGTTTCATCTGCACTACAATATTATTATTTAAAGTCTGAATTGCTTCCCAAATGTCTTTGAATGTAATGACTGATTTTGGGGTAATTCAAAAGTGTCCTCTCCAGACTGCTTCAGAGCAACGCTTCCAGGAATCTCCCCTTCAACACCAAGATTCTCAAACGGCACTGAACTGAGGTGCTTCCAGCAGGTCCTGTGGGCTCAGAATGAAGCTCAATGCTGCTGGCATCAACAACTAGCACCGTACCTTGTTGCGGGTCAAGCAATCTCACCTCAGCAGGATTTGCAGAGGTCGTCCGTTCCTCCGAGGACAGAGATGTTGATAATTCTGGGAGAGAGTCAAGTCTTACTTCTTCCTGACCCACTTCCAGCAAACACACTCCCGAAGTGATGGCTCCCCGACTCACATGAGCATCCATCGGACCCATCAAAGGGCTCGATAGAAGAGCTGTCAAGACCTCCCACTCTCTAGCCCTCTGTTTTCAGCCAGAATGAGGCATAATTCCAGGTATAGTAAGACAAAATAGAGACAAGCTCAAGTGTGAGCTGCTAGTTCAACCATCTTGGATTGACCTGCCAAGTCAGATTTATACAAATTTGTGCGAATGAGTCCTAGGAAGTAGGCCTCTGCGAGGAACTGAAGAAATAGGGAATGGAGTGTCTATGGTCATCCCTCCTCCTACAGAGCTGAAATATCTTTTTAGGTGCTTATCAAAATTATAGCTTTTAATTTTATGACAGTTTAAATTCAGCAAATCATGAATATTTCCTGCTATTAGACCCTTTCTGACCCATAATACATTGGGTTAATCAAGCCCACCATCTGCATAATTAAACATTTCAGCAGTATTTACTGGTAACAATCAAATTCTCCAAATTGGCCATTGCCGGTGATTATTATCACCAAAGTGTAGCCAGGCAAATTGAGATGATCAGCCCCATAATACTCTAGAAGCTACCAATTGAAATGTGATTTATGTACACTTCAGATGAGACTATTCTGTGGAAGAGTTGAGCTGACCCAAATATTGATTTTGCAGCAAGAGAAAAATGCAGTGGTCAGAAATATATCACATAATTTCAGTCATACCCATAAGAACAATACATTTGCCATACTGGGCCAGACCAAACGTCCATCAAGCCCTGTATCCTATTTTCAACACTGGCCAATCCAGAACACAAGTACCTGGCAGGATCCAAGGGTAGATAGAGTCTAAGCTGCATATCCCAGGGATAAGCAGTAGATTTCTGCATCTGTACCTTAATAATGGACATTTCCTCCAGGAACTTGTCTAAACCATTTTTTAATGTAGTTACACTAACAGTTTTCACCACATCCTCTAGTAACAAATTCCAGGGCTTAATTATGCATCGAGTAAAAAAATATTTTCTCTTAGTTTTAAATATACAACTTAGTAATTTTATTGTGTGCCCCCTAGTCTGTGCTTTTTAAAAAAGTAAACTGATTCATGTTTATTCGTTCCACTCTACTCATTATTTTATAGACTTCTATCATAATCTCCCCTCAGCCATCTCTTCTCCAAGCTCCTCTACAAGATTTCTTACAATTTAGTTAAATATTTAGACCTAATCAGGTTGTTCTACCCTTTGACCTCTCCTTAAAGCTGGAGGATGCAGCAAGGTTTGTATTAAAGTATAGCATTACAGAAGTAACATGCAAAATGTGCCTTTACCTAACTTTAACTTATTAGAATAAACCAGGCTTTGTTTATATCCTAGCAAATGCATGAGAGAGAAATTACAACTGGACAAAAGTTCAATGTCAGCAAATGTTTCTGGGCAGTGCTCACCCTGAGGGAGTGTGAGGGCAGGTTACCCCAGTCCTCCCAATCCCATCTGACTGGTGTGCAAAAGCTGGGATGTGAACCTGGGTATCTTGTTTGACACTGTGCCACCCCAGGAAAAATAACTGGAGAGAAAAAGTCTGGTTTCATAGCCACCGACACAGATTATTAAAGTTGAAAGTCATTTTACCTGTTGTAATAACAAATGATCCTCTTTCATTCTTTGTTTTTCCTTTTGTACAAATCTGTCCAGCAGCTGCTCTGCCAAGCCCTCCTTGTCCTGGCAGAAGTAAAGCACGTGGTAGAAAGCTGCGATCTCTGCTGGTATCTCCTCAGGCAGGCTGGTGGTGTGCAGGTAGAGGCGGAATCTGGGCTGGCACTCTACTTCATGACTGGCAACCTAACATCACACCCAGGCCAGAAATGGTCAAGCACAAATAACATGTCTTTGGTGATACCAGTGGTAGCCTTAGGGGGATGGGGTCCCTAGGTAAGATTGCCATTTGGGTCTCTTCAGAGGATTAATCTGGATGATCTATAAAGCAAGTCCGACATTTTTTTAAATTTCAATTTTATTTTACCCAGCCCATGAAACTGCAATTAAAGTTGTATCATGGATCTTTTTAATATTCTTTGGGTAAATTAGATAAGTAGTTAAGTGTTAAAATGCAAATAGGGCTGATCCCTTGCAAAAACTTCATCCTCCAAAAATGTGTTGTGAAATTTAGGGGGCGCTGGTTGATTGCTCAGTGTGCTACCCCCCCCTAAGGCTGCCACTGATATCTCCTTTTCCCAGGTTATATCACTATCTCTTAATGTCCTCCCAAAGCTTCTGAAGCTTAATACCTTGGATTTTTAGCTCACCTTTCCAAATGAGGCTCAAGATGGCTCACAGCATTATTCAACTTCAGGTATAGTGCTTACATTCTAAGTGGGTAGACAGACATCAGCATATTATAGGAACTTGCTCAACGTCACAATGTAAGTGGGAGAAAAAGGGATTTGAACCCTTTTTTCCCTGGTACACATTAGAGATGTGAATCATGTGCCAGATCGTCTTAACGATCAGATTCGGCTTGGGGGGGGAAATCTGATCGTTAAGATATGTGAATTGGAATCGTTTCCGATTAGGGGCTGATGAGTAAAGATGGCGCCGGCCATCCAGTGCTCCTACCATGTGACAGGGGCCGGCCAATGGCACGGATACCCTGTCACATCGTAAGGGCAAAGGGGCATCGGTGCCATTTTTTTTTTAGAACAGCTGATGCCTGGGAACGGGAAATCTCTCCCCGAGGCCCCCCTGGATCTCTCCCCGAGGCCCCCCGAGGCCCCCCTGGACCACCAGGTAATTTTAAAAGGTTTTGGGGGGGTCGGGAGGGGGGGGTCGATTTAAAGGGTCGGGTGTTTTTTGTTTTTTTTAGCGGCGTGGGCCTCCCTAAAAAAAAAGGGTCGGGAGGGTGGGGGAGGCTAAGGGGGGTCGATTTAAAGGGTCGGGTGGGTTTTTTTTTTTTTATCGGGCCATCGGCGCCATTTTAATTAGTGGCAGCCAAAATGGCGCCGATGGCCCGAGAGCGGGAGATCGCGCCGGGACCCCCCCCCACTGGACCACCAGGTAACTTAACATTTTGGGGGGGTTCGGGAGGGTAAGGAATTGGTTTTAAAGGGTCGGGGTGGGTTTAGGGGTTGTTTTGGTGTGCCGGTTTTCCCGCCCTCCCCCAAATAATTCCCGTGCCCTATTTAACGATACAATACAAATGCCCCTGACGATAAATCGGGGGCATTTGTATTGTATCGTGCACTCTAACGATTTAGAACGATTTTAAAATTATCTGACAATAATTTTAATCGTTCAAAAACGATTCACATCCCTAGTACACATCCTGTTGCTATAAACCCCTAGACCACCCTTTCAGCATATTATGTGCTCTCTTCTATCATGTCCTATGTCTTCCCGGCCACTCTGAGTCAGGTACCTCTCCTGCCGCTTGGCCTTCCTGTCAGCGTTGTGCTTCTTGTTTACTGCCCGTCAGTACTGATATGTCTACAGACACCTTTTCTAGTGCTGAAAACATGGCCAGTGCTACAGAAACTTTAATATTACGAGCAAGAATAACCACATTATTCATTACTATTATTATTTGCGGTGAGGTCCATATTCAAAAGCATTTAGCTGGCTAGCTCAAAAGTTAGCCAGCCAAATTAACATTTGGTTACACATCTTGGTAGTATTCTAGCCGGCTAATACGTTAGGAGCGTTCAGGGGGCGTAACTGGGAGGTGTTGAGTTAGGCGGAAAGTTAACTGGCTAACTCCAATATTCAGAGTTAGCCAGATGACATAGCTGGCTAAGTCTGGTCAAGCCAAAGAGCTGTCCTAAACTTAGCCAGCTATAGTTAGCCAACTAACTTTAACATAGCCGGCTAAGTTTATCTGGCTAATTTTGCTATCTGGACTGTGTCTGACTATGAACCTCAATAATGATAATTGAAAAGAAATATTGTGAAGCTCGTATCTGAGCTGCCAAAGCTTGGAAGCACACGTGCAGTTACCATCATTTTAAACGGCACTTTATTCTGCTGAAATTCAGATTTGGAACGGAGAATCTGAGTGAGCCGTGCATCTCCGGCTAACATCTCTACATCACAGTAGGTAAGAAGAAGCTGACGTCCATCTGTCAGGCATGAGTCCAGCTGGGAACAAAGCTCCTGAAGAGTTCAAAACCAGAGCAGATGAACCGATTAGTGGCCTTCTTTCCAAACTATTTATTTATTTTTAAACTCTGTTTAAAAATAAAGCAAAATATCCAGTTCAACACAATGATAAACATTGTAGAATGTGACAACAACTAATCTTGTATTCTGTATTAACTACTTTGCCATTCATTTTGGCAGCCCCAACACTGATTGTTGAAGCAGGTGAGTGCAGTACTAAAAACACTTATAAGTGTGCAGCTAGAGAACACAGAATTAATGCCAGTGGTGCCCATCTTTTAGTCACTCCGCAGCTGAAACTATAGTGTCGGGAATAGGGCTACAATGGTGGCACAGGACCTCCCCCAAAGTATGGGCCTAGGGTGGTCACCCCTGTCCACCCTCCCACCCCCTCTGGTGGGTAATGGCCATGAAGAGAGCCGTGTGGCACTCTGAAGAGTCCCATGGGGCTCCCATCTGATGCACTGAATGAAAAAGCACGATCCCTGCGAAGCACAGAACCCGCCCTGCTGCTGCCGGAGCTACCCGCACTTCTTTATCTGAAGCAGTCTGTCCCCAGCGTGAAGCCCGATGGCACGTGAGCCCCTTACGTGATACTGGACTTGCGCGCACTCCCGCGAGAGATGGTCTTCAATCCAGGGAACAGCCTGTGCGGTCGGATCACAGACGAGAATCCAGGCTCCGTTACCGTCTGCAGCAGTCAGGACACAGGAGTTGTCCAGGGCCAGTCTGTTCCTGGGGAGCCCTTTCATTTCCAGTTTTTTCCTTTCAATCTTAAAAAATGGAAAAAAAAAAAAAAATCAGTCCCTTGAAATGACTGCAGCTTGGTCAGTGTGTCAGGAATGTATAATTGCTAATAAATATTTCTTAAGTGGCCTTTGGTGGTTAGCATTACTTTGTAAAAATGCTAAATGTGACCCCTTCATGTGAGGCACATGAAGACAGGTCTGTAACTTCCAGGTTATAAATCACTTTTCCTATGTAACCCCACCAACCAGGCACATAAAATATTGAGAAGTGAGGGTCAGTTTGACAACGTGGGGCACGCAGATGGTGAATGGACCCTGTTCGAAGCAGTGGGGGCAGAATATTTTTTTCCTGGCTGTGGGAAAGCGTTGCCTCCCCTCCCCCTCCATGAACCCGGTGCCCCTATTTCTCACTTAGTGCTCGCATACAAAATGGTTTACAAACAAAATCTCACCACTCACAGGCTTAACCTAACTCCTCTAGCTTAATTTTTTTGGGGGGAGAGTTTCTAGCCAGCAATTATGTACATTTTAGCAGAGGGTAAAGAGTCTGTACTGACGTTTCCAGACCTCACAAAGATCCACTAGATCATCCTTCAATGGAACTCTTTCGATACCCTCACATAAACTAGCACACATTAGGGATGTGAATCGTTTTTGAACGATTAAAATTATCGTCAGATAATTTTAAAATCATTCTAAATCGTTAGAGTGCACGATACAATACAAATGCCCCCGATTTATCGTCGGGGGCATTTGTATTGTAGCGTTAAATAGGGCACGGGAATTATTTGGGGGAGGGCGGGAAAACCGGCACAGCAAAACAACCCCTAAACCCACCCCGACCCTTTAAAACCAATTCCTTACCCTCCCCCACCCTCCCAAACCCCCCCAAAATGTTGTTACCTGGTGGTCCAGTGGGGGGGTCCCGGCGCGATCTCCCGCTCTTGGGCCATCAGCACCATTTTGGCTGCCACTAATTAAAATGGCGCCGATGGCCCGATAAAAAAACCAAACCACCTGACCCTTTAAATCGACCCCCCTTAGCCTCCCCCACCCTCCTGGCCCTTTTTTTTTAGGGAGGCCCGCGCCGCTAAAAAAAAACAACCCACCCGACCCTTTAAATCGACCCCCCCACCCGACCCCCCCAAAACCTTTTAAAATTACCTGGTGGTCCAGGGGGGCCTCGGGGAGAGATCCAGGGGGGCCTCGGGGAAAGATTTCCCGTTCCCAGGCATCAGCTGTTCTAAAAAAAAAAATGGCGCCGATGCCCCTTTGCCCTTACCATGTGACAGGGTATCCGTGCCATTGTCCGGCCCCTGTCACATGGTAGGAGCACTGGTTGGCCGGCGCCCATAGCTGATGAGTAAAGATGGCCGGCGCCATCTTTAAAGATGGCGCCGGCCATCCAGTGCTCCTACCATGTGACAGGGGTTTTTTTTTTAGCGGCACGGGCCTCCCTAAAAAAAAAAATTAGCGATGTGAATTGGAATCGGAATTCAGCCAGTTCTTCAGTTGTTGTTTTCAATTTGTTCAACAGTTGATATCAATATAAGCTTCTTTGCTATTATCGTATTTTGACTTCCTATTCTTCCTCTCCTTCACTCTTCCCTTGTTTGATTCTCCCTGAGCTGTTTTTTTTTTTTTTTTATTTTGTTTATGCAATTTTACATATTATAGACAGCAAATACACATGTCATTGAAAAGGCTATATATAATAAGTAATCAATCAAACTTAAATATCTTCATTTACTAATTCTAACAATTATATAAGCCATTTATAAGGAATCTAGAGGTCCTAGATACATAGAATTATCTGAAGCAATTATAAAAAAAAGAGTTATAAATTATTACCTGGGATATAAATGCTATTTACTTTTTATTTATCTATGACCAATCTAGGCAGGTTTATTAGATGATTTAGCCTCCAGGAATTTTTTAAGCTCTGAGGGTTCTAGAAAAACATACCTTACACCTAGTAATTTTAACACACATTTGCAAGGAAAATAAACTGTCATCTGGGCTCCCAAGCTTTTAACTTCGGAGCCCATCTGCAGAAAACCTTTCCTCCTTAATTGAGTACATCGTGTGATGTCTGGGTACATCCACATTTTTTCTTTTAAGTACAATTTGTCTCGATTTTTCAAAAATAATTTCAAGATATTGTCCCTATCTTCCATTCTTGAAAACCTTACGCACAACGTTCCCCTTGAATCAATTTGTTCTCCCATAGTTTCCTCTAGAAAATTTGTTAGATTTTCTAAATGCATCGATGGACTAATAGAATTTGATTTTTCCTTCTTTTTACTTTCAATAAAAAAGATTTTTTCTATTGGTGGAATTTTTTCCTGGGAAAACTGTAGATTTTCTTTCAAAAATCTTTTAAATTGTTCCATAGGGGAAATACATTTTACAGGAGATTATTTTCTATTAGTTCTATTCTTCTTGAATTAGCTGTTTCACCTTTTATTAATCCTATCTGTACTTGCTGTATCTGTTTTAATGTTGTTTCAGAATTTTCAATTCTCTCAGAATGTTTCTTTAATCTATCTTCAATTACTTTCCCTTGAGCTTGTACTTCAGACATTTTGATTTCTAAGTTGTTCATTGAAGCTTTCAAATCCATTAGTACTCCCCATTATATTTTCTAACGTAACCGCATGTAAATCTTTCCCCTCAGAGCTTTCCTTCCTAGGTAAAACCTTGCCAGATTGCGGGCTGTTATCCATTCTCATGGATGGAATAACTGCCCCTCCTTTATCGCTAATCGGTGTTGATGTTGAGGGACTTTGGGGTAAAAAATCCCCCCCACTGCTCCTCCCTACTTCAACCAGTGGGGAGACCCCAAGTCCTCCCCGAAGTTAGACGGCAGAACCACATCTTTGGTAGGATCTGTCGTCTCTGGATTTGAGTAGTGTGTCAGGTTAGGCGGATCTGGAGTCATAGGGGCTCCGGGGCTCAATGAGATCTGATTTTGATCCTGAGGTGATTGAACCTGCTCCTGGTCAACCACCAAAACGGAACTGCCTCCCGGTGTTACCGCATTTAATGTTTTGAGGAAGTTTTCAATCAATGGTTGAGATAAGGGAGAATTTAGACCAGTCGGGGTCTCTGGGCGACAGAGAGAACAGGGGCGACAGAGAGAACAGGGGCGACAGAGAGAACAGAGTCAGGGGCGACAGAGAGAACAGAGTCAGAAGGGTGAGGAGAAATCCCGGCCCGTGCAATTACCTGCAGCTGAATTTCCTGCCCGCGGAGCTTTCGCCGGACTGCCAGCTCCCTGTGAGCTTGGGCGCGCCATTGACGTCATCGAGGGGAGGGACCGGTAGGGCTAAAACCGGCCCCCCCTGCGGCGCTTAGACGGGCGACAGAGAGAACAGAGTCAGAAGGGTGAGGAGAAATCCCGGCCCGTGCAATTACCTGCAGCTGAATTTCCTGCCCGACGGAGCTTTCGCCGGACTGCCAGCTCCCTGTGAGCTTGGGCGCGCCATTGACGTCATCGAGGGGAGGGACCGGTAGGGCTAAAACCGGCCCCCCCTGCGGCGCTTAGACGGGCGACAGAGAGAACAGAGTCAGAAGGGTGAGGAGAAATCCCGGCCCGTGCAATTACCTGCAGCTGAATTTCCTGCCCGACGGAGCTTTCGCCGGACTGCCAGCTCCCTGTGAGCTTGGGCGCGCCATTGACGTCATCGAGGGGAGGGACCGGTAGGGCTAAAACCGGCCCCCCCTGCGGCGCTTAGACGGGCGACAGAGAGAACAGAGTCAGAAGGGTGAGGAGAAATCCCGGCCCGTGCAATTACCTGCAGCTGAATTTCCTGCCCGACGGAGCTTTCGCCAGACTGCCAGCTCCCTGTGAGCTTGGGCGCGCCATTGACGTCATCGAGGGGAGGGACCGGTAGGGCTAAAACCGGCCCCCCCTGCGGCGCTTAGAAGGGCGACAGAGAGAACAGAGTCAGAAGGGTGAGGAGAAATCCCGGCCCGTGCAATTACCTGCAGCTGAATTTCCTGCCCGACGGAGCTTTCGCCGGACTGCCAGCTCCCTGTGAGCTTGGGCGCGCCATTGACGTCATCGAGGGGAGGGACCGGTAGGGCTAAAACCGGCCCCCCCCCTGCGGCGCGCTGCCGAAGCCGCGCGCGCCAAAGGGGCGCGCGGCTTTGTCCCAGATCTTCAGGAAGTTTTGAAAATTCAAAAATTCAACAATTTTTCCTCAGAACTGTAAGTGTTTTCTCTCCCCTTCTGACTAAATAACTTTCTTAGCCTCGTTCGGAGATCCTAGTTGTACCACCTGGGTTTTGAGGGAATTTGAATATTTTCCTAAACCAATATGCCCCACACCAAGAGAAAGGGCAGACTCCCTGAGCTGTTAAAATTTAAGATGTAACTTCCTTTCCATTCTGATTCCAGACTTTTGTTCCTATACTGTTCCAAGTAAACCGGTGTGATGTGCATATGAACATCGGTATAGAAAAGCAATAAATAATAATAATATAATAATTTAAATTTTAGAATAGTAGTTCTTGAAGGAGAAGTATAAATCATATATGTCATTTTGTTTCTGGAAGCTAGTGCTAAATAGTATTGGAAGGTTTAGCTCACGCTTAAAAAGCATGGGCCAATTTTCAGTGTTTAGACTCCTAGCTTTTGGAGTTAGGCTCCTAAATTGAACTTTTTTGAAAATTTACTAGGATTGAGTTCTTAAATTTCGGCTTCTAGTTTCATTAGCCTCCTAAATGTAGGTGTCTAAAAAGTGGGTGGCTACGGGGATGGAGTTAGGATGGGAAAAAATTAGGAGCTTAGCACTGATTTTGGGACCCTAAATCTAGGTAAATAAATAGCAGGCCTAAATTTAGGTCCCTAACTTTTAGACTCCTAAATTTTTTTGATTTTTCAGATGAAAACTTAGGGATCTAAATTCAGCTGAAAGGTGATGCCTAATTTAGGTACGGATTTATCAAAGTGCAATAACAAAAGGGGTGTGTTTTATGCTAATATACAGTTTATCACAATTTGTACTAATTACCTATGTGAAGAGAGAGAGAGAGAGAGAGAGAGAGAGACTGGCCATAATGTTTTCTCCCTAGATAGGTATTTGTATCCCTATGGTAGGCCCACCTAGTAACTCGAGGTGAGATATAGGTATTAGTGTAGGGGGTTAGGGGTCACTTTGACATTCAACGTGAGATGGACGAACAGAACAGTGATCTCTTGTGAAGATTTGATGGCCTTCAGAGTGAGGAAACTCACCCAAAGATGAGATTTGGGCAATGTTCTCTCCACCTAGCTTGATGTTACCCAGGTAGAGAGTCCATCAAGCTAATACCTAAACCTCACCTCGAGTTACTAGGTGGGCCTACCATAGGGATACAAATACCTATCTAGGGAGAAGACATTATGGCTTCTCTCTCTCTCTCTCTCTCTCCTATCCAGGAGCTTCAAATCCACTAAAACAGGCCTTTCAGGAGACAATGCAATAAAACCTTACTGTAAGCTATCACATGGCTTAATGCTGCCCTAACTCCTCCTGTTTTTCACATTTGCATCACACCATACAATATGGAGCTATTGCATGCATTAAAGATATTTTCACATGCAAAAACGCCTTAGCACATTTTGATAAATGAGGGGGTTAGAGGCCTAAATTTAGGAGCTCAGCTTTTTCTGAATATCTGTCCCATATTTTTAAGGAACAGACCAGTAACTCAGTGATGGTGGGAGGCCTAGGTTCAACTCCTGGACTGGGCTTCTGTTCTCCAGATTTGCAATAACTGTGGGTGCTGAGGAGGCAAAATTCACCACCTCTGGAGGGAGGAAGGGAGGGAGTCTCAGCCATCACTCAACGGCAACACATAGAGGCCAGATTTAAATTCTATGCTAGCTGAGTACTTGAGGGAATTGCAGTTTGTGACCTCTGGTTAAGGACTGAAGCTGGTCTGAGTTAGGAGGGTTGGTATAAAAATAAATGAAAACATCCCAGGTAGTTGTGTGTAACCCTAACCTGGTGTAACTGTCCTGCACGGGTGGGTACAAACATGTATTTATTGCTGTTCAGGGATGGAACCTCTCACTGGCTAGCTCTTTCCCCCAAGGCCGGATCCCCTAGAGATGGGGGTGAAGGTAAACTTCTAGGGGCTTGATGTGACAGGGGTGACTTCTTTACACATTCCCTGATGTGTGTAGTTTCCTCTGGGAAAGATGATTGTCCCCTATGTATGTGCAGTGAGTGCAAAATAAGTACTCTGGAGTCACTTTCGTAGTGTCCAAGTTTTTACTGTTAATGCTGATGATGAATAGCACAAAACTTAAACTGCAGCACCACAGACTTCTCCAGTCATTATAGTCTGTCTCCTTTATCTGTGCAGGACTCTCTTGATTCAGGACAAAGGAAACCAACCATTCTCTTGGGTTAAGATGAAGTGAAGCTCCCAGATGAGAAATGTCTTTTAGGCTGGGCAAAAACGCTTCCAAACCAGTAAAAATGTTACAGAATCTATACCACAGAGAGCAAATTCTCTTTCTCTCCTCAGTGTGGTGATCACCAGATGGGTGTCCCCCAATAATGTCGTTTTCCTTTACTCACGGTTAGGAGATCTTCTGGATCTTCTTTTATTTTAGTACTCTTTAGTACTCTCTCAGGATCCTTGATGATAAGGATTTTCTTGGAAACAAGATTTCTTGTTTGAAACAGGAAGGAAGGAGCAGTCAAACTTCCTCCTGGATCTTCTAACAAAAAAAATGTTCTTTCCCCAAAAGGAACAGAATCTAAACAGCGAAGTCCCCTCCTCACAGCCAGTTCAGAGGCGTAGCTTCCCTCTCCCTGGGTGGCACACCCACAGGGTTCCCCAATCCCTGTGGGCAAAACAGGCCCAGGTGTCCAGTGAGGCTCCTCAATATAAATCTCAAAATCCCTGAAATTAGACCCAGAGGGAACCTTAACCAGCCAGGTTGTGGCCTGGAAAAAGATATCCCTCCGACCCTGGCCAGGACCCACAGGCTGGGCTAGCCTGCTTTAACTGACCAGACCTGGAAAAAATATAACAAAAGTTAAACTTCTCTACACCTCTGCGCTTTCTGAACCTAAAAGGAAAGTGCCTCCCGAGCTCACTGTGACGAGCCCCCACATAGATTCTCAGGGCGACAGCCGTTTTTAGGAATGAGAAGCGGGGGATTTTTCCTTCCTTTGATGTGTCTGCTCTTTTGAAATATTTTATTACTGTTTGGAAATGTTTAAAACTTTTTATATGAGTTCTTAATTATTGGATGCTATTCTATTTGTCATCTGTTTGGCAATATTCTTTTTATTAGTATGGTTTCTTATGACTGACTTATATTTCCTGATTTTGTTTCATTCTAGAGGACTAATGATGTTTCTGTTTTTCCGTTGCTTTCCGTTGCATACAGAATCTGACTTGTTGCAGCTTCCAGTTCAGTTTCTGTCATCACATATCTATGTATAACTTATAGACTCTTTTATTCTGTATTTGGTGAGGGTCTGTCTGTTTTCTTCGTGTGTGAGCGGGGTGAGGTATTCTGCTAGCATGTAGTTTCTATGCAGGAATTTAGAGCAGCATGGTTTAGCTTTTTTATGGCGGCGACAGGAGGTCTTTGACCGAGCGTGAGACTGACATTTTCTGTAGTGTGCTTGTTATTGGGGGAAAACAACAAAATTTTGTGTTAAAAAAAAAACAAAACAGAACCAGGTGGTGGGGAAGCACAAAATGTTAGCACTGGCGCTGTGTATACAGGAACTGTACAGTGGGATTTGAGTAATAGCAACGCACAGGATCTTGAAGATTATTCTTCCCTCAGCTCAGGGAACCATGGACTCTCAGATAATATAACAGCTTGGGAAGATATAATGTTGCGGTCTCTACCGCTTCCCTCCGCTTAGGGCTCAAACCCGCCTACCTCCGTTTCAGGAATCACCGCATTCCACCCGCTCTGGACCCCGGGGGCTTCTCTCACTCCACGTGGCAGCCGCCATTACGTGCCTGCTTCTCGTCAGTCTCTCGCGCGCGCAAGGACGCCCGTCTTGAGCGCTCAACTCCCGGAAGCCTGGCCCCACCAGTCCTGCTGACGTCACGCCCGAGCCCCGATATAACCGGCGTCCAAACTCTCTCTCATCGCCTTGCAACGAGGTTCACAACTCCATAGTTGTTCTTAGTTGCGTTCCTGGTGATCTCCACGTTTCCTGCTTCTGACTCCGGTTTGCTTCCGACTCCGCTTCAGCCTGCTGCCTGCCTCTGACTCCAGTTTGCTTCCGACTCCGCTTCAGCCTGCTGCCTGCCTCTGACCCCGGTTTGCCTCTGACTCTGCTTCTGCCTGCTGCCTGCCTCTAACTCCGGTTTGCCTCTGACTCCACTTCAGCCTGCAGCCAGCCCCCGACCCCGGCCTGCTTCCGCTTCAGCCTCCGGTTTGCTACCGACTCCGCTTCAGCCTACAGCCTGCTTCAGTCTCCGGTTTGCTACCGACTCCGCTTCAGCCTACAGCCTGCTTCAGCCTCCGGTTTGCTACCTACTCCGCTTCAGCCTACAGCCTGCTTCAGTCTCCGGTTTGCTACCGACTCCGCTTCAGCCTACAGCCTGCTTCAGCCTCCGGTTTGCTACAGACTCCGCTGCCGCCCGCTGCCCTGCCTTCAGCCGGCCCTCAGCCCTGTACAGCCGGTCCCCTGCTTCCCGGGTACCTCGGACTTCCTATCCTTCCTGTTTGCTCTCGTCCCGGTCTAAGCCTATCTCTACCCCTGGACGTTCTGCCTCTGTCCCAAGTCCCAAGGTCCCAGTGCCCTACGGGCTCCTCCCGGGGGGTTCCTGGTTCCCGGGTGAACACTTCCTGCTTGCAGCTCCGCCTCCTGGCCTACCCTGTCACCTAGGGCCTAGGTAGGTCTGGCCTAGGTAGGCCAGCCCAAGGGTCCACTATCTCGCCAGCAGTGTCCAACTGCAACATATAATGTAATGAGACTATGTTTGAGTTGTGGGTCCTGGGACCTTATTCGGGATTATGGAGAGTAAAATTTATCACCACTCATTCCATTTTTGGCCATCTTTGCAGAATGTAGACTGTGAAATGTCTCGGCTGTCTGATCACGTCCATCTGTGTCATTTTTCAACTGCTCACACACAGAAACATCTGTGCCTAGCAGGAAATTAACACTCGTAAATTTAGCAGAGGGAGGGAGATAGGGCAATGGAGCAGGGCCCCAGGAATCATAATGGACCCCCTTTAGGAAAGCTGAGTGAAATCCCTGAGGCAGAACTTTGGGGCACCTGCCACTGGTTGAGCCCACTCCTTAGCTCCTGCCCTCCATGGGTTTAAAACTGCCTCTGCACACAGACACAGATGCACACATCTGTAGTGGTAGTCTGTAGCAGTATTATGAGTTTCTGTTTCAGTATCTGGGCTCTCCTGAAACACTGAATGGCATTAACTAACCAAATACAATGGTGAGAACCCGTGTGCATGCCACTTGAACTGGAATCAGAGCCTCTAGTCAGTTGGGTTCCAGCGAGCGTGCTGCAGCACTGGCTAATCATTCTGAGTGTCCCATCTGAGGGAGATCCACTGACAGAGCTTCTATGAACGCCTCTTCCGGTGTTCAGTTAAGTGTTTTCATTTCCCATAGGTTCCATCTGGATATGAGCATAAAACTGTGCCCTTATTTATTTATTCATTTCTTCAAATTGATTTCCTGCCTATCTTATCAGGGTGGGTTATAAATAAATAAGCACAGATAATAAAAAATAACTACATATACTAAGATTCATAAGACATTTCATAAAATGAGTTCTCATGGAGCTTGCCTGCTTCAGGCCAGGATTTAGAGATTGGAAACAATAGGCAAATGTCTAGGGTAGAAGCTTTTGAAGATGCGAAATAGCCGGGCCAAAGAAGATTCTGCTCCTGCTTACTTTAGGGCTGCGTGCTGGTGCTACTTCAAAGAGATGATGCCGTGGTACTCTACCAGCCCCTCCTCTTGCTCTACATTCCTGCTTATGGGCACCAGCATTTTAAATCTGTGTTTGTTGCTAGGTGTTTCACCAGGATCAGCCTTAGGCAGGCCCATTTCAGTGGAGTGGGACTTTGAATGTTTGGATGCCTGTACTGAGAGTCATGGTAATTACTTTGGATTAAACTATTAAACTAGTAATAATATGTAACCTGGGCACCTTTCCAGGTTACCAGTACGACCTGGGTGATCCCTTGTTTTAGCTAGCAAGAGAATAGGTTAGAGGGAGGTTCCATTCAAATGCAACCCCTCCCTTTGAGGGGTTTGGCATGGCCGACTCCCTGAGAGTCTCTTTAGGAGCTCTCCACAGTGAGTTCGGGAGGCACTTCCTTTAGGTTTGCAAAGAGGTCTGAGCTAGAGACAAGTTTGTCTTTGGTGGTTTTTGCAGGTCCAGTCAGTGAAAGAAAGCTAGCCCAGCCTGTGGATACCCGACCAGGGTTGGGAGGGGTTCTTTCTCCAGTCCACAACCTGGCTGGTGAAGATTCTCCCTCTGGGTCTATCTTCAGGGATTTTTGAGATTTTAATTGAAGGAGCCTCACTGCATACCTGGCCTTTCTTGCACATAGGGAGTGGGGAAACCTGTGGGTGGGACGCTCAGGGACAGGGAAGACCTACCCCTGAAAGGGTGGTGACCCGCTGTGAGGAGGTCTCCTGTGTTAAATTCAGTTTTCTGGGGACAAGAGTATTTTGTTAGAAGATCCAGTAGGAAGTTTGGTTGCCCCTTCCTTCCTGCAGAAGCAAGAGAACTGCTTGCTTTAAAGAGGATCCTTCCCATCAGGGATCCAGAGAGAGAAACCTAAAGAGACTGTGAAATAAAGAAGATCCAGAAGATCTGCTAACTGTGAGTAAAAGAAAGCAACATCGCTCCACTTCACATGATCCAAGAGAGTGGATGTATTCCCTTGTCCTGACACAAGTGAGTCCTGCACAGATAGAGGAGAGAGATTGTAACAAACTGAGAAGAGAATTCTGTGGTGCTGCAGTTTGAGTTTTTACGCTATTCATCATCATTGTTAACAGTAAAGACTTTTATTTGGGACACTAGTGAAGTGACTCCAGAATATTTCTTTTGCACTCACTGCACCCACATTAAGAACACCAACTCCCCAGGGGAAACAAAAGGGAATGTGTCAAAAAGTCACCCTTGTCACAAAGCTCTGAATTTCAGTGAGTCAAATGGCGCTAATTTAAAATATTGCTCAGTTGTACCAAAACTTTAAAACATGATCTATATCTCAAACAGCAAGAGAGTGAAGAGTTTGTGAATGAAACTTAATTGTTGCAAAGCACACAGAGCACATGCATGTACAACAGATATCTTTCTCTCAGGCACATTTTTGCAGAGACCAGTTCCCAATATCATAATTTGGCCTTAACGAGGGCAATTTTATAACTGAGCATAATGGGGTAAACTCTGCATGTCCCTTTTTCGTGCAGAACTTGACTCCACATTTTTAAAGTGGAATGTGTGCTTTGAAATGCTTGGGTAATAGGCCTGGCATGCACACAAAATAATGTGTGCAAAGCTATGCCTGCTCTCCAGAGGGTATACCTTATGCGGGGTTAATTTATGCGCCTACTTTTAAACATAAAAAAGATGTTGAGAAACCCAGCGCTTATCCATGGGAGTGAGATATAAAAAATAGATCAACTATTGTGGATCTGCCGGGTACTTGCGACCCAGACTGGCCATTGTCAGAGACAGGACACTGGGCTTGATGGACCTTGATCTGACCTAGCATGGCACTTAAGAATTGCCATGATGGGTCAGACCAAGGGTCCATCAATCCCAGCATCCTCTTTCCAACAGAGGCCAAACCAGGCCACCAGAACCTGGCAGGTACTGTTCATAACCTGAGGGCTGTGTCACTCAGGATGTTTAAAGAATCATTACCTGAGGCTGCAGGCACTCAGGGAGTTCACAGCCTGAAGCCTATACTTCTTGGGCAGAAGTCTGGTTCTCAAGAATAACTAACAGCCTTTTATCTTAATGAATTATCTTTATTAAGAAAAGGATGAAGATAAAGACAAGTACAGAATGCAAGAAAGAATAGAACGGTTTCTTGGGGGTAGCAAAAGCCGCCTAACAGTGGCAGGCTTTCAAATCTACCCAGTCTCTAAGCAGTATATTACTTTCTTATATACAAGCATTGCTGACAATGTTTTACTTTTTTTTCTCTCTCGGAACTGCTCCTTATTTGGAGTGGAAAGTTACTGGAACTTTTACTAAAACTAAGAACATCAGGTGCAATATCTGGTACAATATCTGGTATACTCCCTTCTTCCCCGCTCAGTAGTCAGGCCTTGAGACTCTGGCAAATCTCTAAACAAACTGTTTCTGTTTCTCACTCAAGGTTGCCTTTCTCATATAGACAACATACATTCTTCTACTTGTGCTGAGCTGTTTCATTATTTAATCCAGGCTATTCTCATTACCCAAACACAAAGATGATCCCATGCTACAGATGCCAGTAATAGCAGAGGCCATTCCCTAAGTCAACTTGATTAATAGAAGTTTATGGACTTCTCCTCCAAGAACTTATCCAAACCTTTTTTAAACCCAGTTACACTAACTGCACTAACCACATCCTCTGGCAACAAATTCCAGAGCTTAATTGTGCAATGAGTGAAAAAGAATTTTCTCCAATTATTTTAAATGTGCCACTTGCTAACTTCATGGAATGCCCCCTAGTCTTTCTATTATCTGAAAGAGTAAATAACCGATTCACATCTACCTGTTCAAGACCTCTCATGATTTTAAAGACCTCTACCATATCCCCCCCCCCCCCTCACCCATCTCTTCTCCAAGCTGAACAGCCCCAACCTCCTTAGCTTTTCCTCAAAGGGGAGCTGTTCCATCCCCTTTATCATTTTGGTAGCCCTTCTCTGTACCTTCTCCATCACAACTATATCTTTTCTGAGATGCGGCGACCAGAATTGTACACAGTATTCAAGGTGCGGTCTCACCATGGAGTGATACAAAGGCAATATGACATTTTCCATTTTATTAGCCATTCCCTTCCTAATAATTCCTAACATTGTTTGCTTTTTTGACTGCTGCAGCACACTGAGCTGATGATTTCAAAGTATTATCCATTATGATGCCTAGATCTTTTTCCTGGGTTGTAGCTCCTAATATGGAACCTAATATCGTGTATCTACAGCAAGGATTATTTTTCCCTATATGCAACACCTAGCACTTGTCCACATTAAATTTCATCTGCCATTTGGATGCCCAATCTTCCAGTCTTGCAAGGTCCTCCTGTAATATATCACAATCCGCTTGTGATTTAACTACTTTGAATAATTTTGTATCATCCGCAAATTTGATAACCTCACTCGTCATATTCCTTTCCAGATCATTTATAAATATATTGAAAAGCACCGGTCCAAGTACAGATTCCTGAGGCACTCCACTGTTTACCCTTTTCCACTGAGAAAATTGACCATTTAATCCTACCCTCTGTTTCCTGTCTTTTAACCAGTTTGTAATCCACGAAAGGACATCGCCTCCTATCCCATGACTTTTTAATTTTCTTAGAAGCCTCTCATGAGGGACTTTGTTAAATGCCTTCTGAAAATCCAAATACACTACATCTACCGGTTCACCTTTATCCACATGTTTATTAACCCCTTTAAAAAAAGTGAAGCAGATTTGTGAGGCAAGACTTCCCTTGAGTAAATCCATGTTGACTGTCTTCCATTAAACCATGTCTTTCTATCTGCTCTATGATTTTGATCTTTATCTTACATTCTTAAGCATCTATTGAACAGGCTGGTAGCATGGAAACACCTTTATATTTCTTTTCTTACTAAAATTCATTTTATTTACATTTGGCTGATATTTTTTTCTCAGAGGTAGAATATGAATCCTGGTCTCTCTGGATCTCAACCTGCTGCCCTAACAATTGGACCATTGGTTCCTAAGCCTGCCCCTGGTAACCCCATATCCAGCCAGGCTTTCAGGATATTTGCGCTGATTATGCATGAGATAGGTTTGCAGGCAGCGGAGGCAGTGCATGCAAATTTACCTCATGCATATTCATTGCAAATATCCTGAAAACCCGACTGACTGGGGGACTCTCAGAACAGATATGGTAATCATTGCACTAGGCTATTTCTCCACTCCACTTTTAAATTGACTCTGATTAAGATTCCCATCTGAATCCTCTAATTAAGTGGACCTTCTGAGAGTGGACTGTAGCCATTAGCAGAGATGAGGACAGTACAATAACAGAGCGGCAATTGCTAGATACGTACTGGAGTATGCAGAAACTGGGCGAGAGTGACGTCTTTGAGCAGGACTCTGGTGGGAATGGGCAGGCTGCAGCTCTCACAGACTTTAAAGAGAAAGGCCATCATGCAATTCCTAGGGATGAAAATGTCTAGATTACAGTTACCCGTTATTTAAGTGTAGTAGACAAAACAGTATTGGGACTTCAGGCTGTATGGAGGTGTGCACCAGAGATAAGAGGTTTTGGCATGTTCAGATAAGCTGGAAACCCCACCGGCAGAGAGAGTTTCTGCCACGTGGAGAAAGCCTTTAGTCCAGAAGTCCTTGATTTGACAGTCTGCAAAGCAGAGAATGTGGGCCCTGGATCAAGTTTCCTGTATAAATCCTACAGGAAGCTGCATGATCATGGGAGAGAATGAGGAGGGCTGGGATGTGGGACAGAAAGAGAGATGAAAACCAGGACTGGCCCTACCTAGTCCTGAAAGAAATGAGCCAGTTGATATTTAACTACGAGGATCAACCCACAAAATGTATGCAGGTCTGGATGGCAAGAAAACAGGTCAAAAGTTACCTGGCGTCAACACTGAGAGCTGAGCAATAGGTGAGAAAGGCAGCAGCCATGAGACAATTTGTAAGGAGCTCGGGGAGACTGCTCTCCTCCACCGTTCTTTTCCAGTCTTGTTCTTGGGTTCTCAAACTGAAAGGAAGAAACACATTCATCGAAAGAATGAAATGTTATCTAAAAGTATGCCCTGGACATGAACAATATCCCCACGGTGAGCTGTATGACTGATTGCCATTACAGGCAGCTTTGTTTTCTCCGGGCACTGCAAGACAGTCGCATGGTAAAGCCGACTCTGTTGAATTTCTAGACTGTGCGGAATTACATTTATTTGTGCTAAAAGAATGTCCACTGCCTTGCTTTTTTTCTGGCTTGGTGTTGTTTTTGATGGGCTGGCATTGCTATAAACATTTAGAAATGCAATGTTGGAAGAGCACACAGGAGAGATGCTTTGGGATATCCCTTTTATTACAGAATGAGGTCACAAGTCACATAGAACAGCATGCACACTGGAGTTCCATGTGTATGAAAATAAAATGTAATTTTTGGGGGGCAATTTTCAAAACACATGCCAAGGGATACTCAAAGTGGCTTACAGTATTTTTAGAATTCAGGTACAATAATTATCTGTCCCCCATCCCCAAAGAGATTACAATTTATGTAGATAACTGAGGTAACAGGAGACAGTGACTTGCAGAAAGTCACAGGGGATGTCTGTGTGAAAGATGGGATTTGAACGCTGGCTTCCTTGGTTTACAGCCCATTGCTCTAACCACCAGACCAAAACTAAACAGCTGCTTTTAATGTGTGTACTTCAAGCCAGTTTTATAATAGAGAAACTACCTGCGTTCGCTTTGAACGTTAGCAAGAACAAAGTAGGAAAAGCTAAAAACATCCACATGCATTGCACCTGCTGGTTATGTGAATGTCCATGTCCTGTTTTCCTCCCCCAGCCTATACACAATCCCAGAAGTCCTCTTTTTCCTGTGGCTAAAAGTCAGTACGCTACAGAAGCTGCATCTAATTTCTGACACACTTTAGGAGAGAGATTTGCAATCAGACTCTTTCACCCAGCATAAAGGAGAAATTAGGACTTACTTGATAATTTGCTTTCCTTGAGTCCAGTCAGACCAATCCAGACGAATATGTTATGCTTCCCAATCAGCAGATGGAGACAAAGGCAAACAAATTCATTGACGTCACCCTTATACGCATCCTTGCTGACCTCAGCCTGCCAGTATTACCTGTAACAAGCTAACCGTGGACAATATAATATCTCATCTTCCTTTACTCTCCATTATTATTATTATTTCATTTATTTAGCTACAGGGCTTCCAAAACCAAAAACCCAAACAGAAATGGGAAGCACAATAAGAAGGACATCAGTGGTCTCATAATAGTCGTGCCTGAATGTATAGCTTCTTCAAGTGTAACCTTTCTTCTTGCACTGCAGTAAGGGAGGGTTATGGACTGTCTGACTCAAGGAAAGATATCGCAGAAGCACTTTGCTCACATCCAAATGATGCAAGAATCCATAGTGTTCCTAATCAGTACTCCTACCGAATGAGGGTAAGCAAACAGCCTGATTCCAATGAAAGGAGGAAACCACCTTTGGGAGGAAGAAGATATCACTCTCACCCTGATCATATCCTAAGAAATCTCCAAAAAAGGCTCACCGCAAGACTAGCTTATAATTCCAAAATCCCTCTGGTTGCTACCAGACTAGTTGCAGACTTCAAGGTGAGCAGCCTGACAGAATTTTCCTATATGAGGCTCAAACTGCAGCCATGCCCAAAAAGGCCAAAACTAAAAAAGAGGTTCCAGAAGGGACAGAGATTCTTATTGGAGGACTAATATGCCTCATTCTTCTCAAGAAATGTGAGACAACTGGATAAGAAGACAGGAGATTCTCTTCTATCTATCATCCAAACCATGTGATAGCTCCCCCTAAACCTTCAAGGTATGAACAGTTAAGCCATTGGATAAACCATCCTGCAAAATCCAGAACTTCCAGGTTTGAACCTCTCATGGGATGAAACAAATTTTCAGCACACCATTGTGCAAAACTCTTCCAGACTGGAACATATGTCAATGAGTTAGTCACCTTTCTGGCCATCAGAAGAGTATTCACAACCTCTCCAAACCAAATAAGCCACCACAAGGGCCAAGCCATAAGATAAAAGTGATCCGGATCTTCATGAAGAATCGGACCCTGAGATAGAAGCTCTCCACATTGAGGGAGGCACCAAGCTTGCCTTGAAACAACTATACCAGATCCTAATACAAAGGCCACCTTGGACAATCCGCATAAACACTAGACCCGGATGCCTTGATATCTACCCAGGTAGAGAGTCCATCAAGCTAGGTTGAGAGAACATTGTACAAATCTTATCTTTGTGTGAGTTTCCTCACTCCAAATCTTCACAGGAGTGTACTGTTCTGTTCGTATGTCTCACGCTGCATATCAAAGTGGCCCCTAACCCCTATACTACTACTTAAACCTCACCTCAAGTTACTAGGTGGGCCTCATGTAGAGGTATACCAGTAAATACCTAACTACTAGATGGCCCTTATTTGTCCTGAAGCTCTCCTAGTACCTGAGTGTTGAGCTAGTTTTAAAACACAGGATCGTGGTTCAGAAATTATGTCTTTCCAGTTCACTGTGCTTTGCTTCAGTTCTTCTGATTCATTGCCCTCAAAAAATGTGTTCAGCAAAAGTATCTCCCTGATACTCTCCTCAGTAAAGACTGAAGCAGAGAATTATTTTAATTTTTCTGTTATGGCCTTGACTTTACTGAATACCCCTTTTATCCCTTGGTTGTCTAGTGGTTCAACAACTCCCTCACAGGCTTCTTGCTTCAAATATACTTGAAAACATTTTTATTTTGTTTTTTTTTTGCTCTGTCAATCTTCTTTTCAAATTCTCTTTTGGTCTGCATTATTAATGCTTTACATGTAACTTGCCAATGTTTAAGCTCTTTTCTATTTTCTTCATTTGGACCTATCCTCTAGTTTTTGAAAGAGTCCATTTGGCTTTAATAGCCTCTTTCATCGCACCATTTAACCATGCTGGCACTTGCTTGGTCTTCTTCCTAATGCATGGTATACATTTTTCTGGGTTTCCAAGATGGTGTTTTTAAACAGCATCCATGCCTCATGATAATTTTTAACTTAAAGAGCCTCCTGGATTACTTTACATTACATAGTAAGATAGTAGATGACGGCAGAAAAACACCGCTGACCTATCCAGTCTGTCAAGTTATTCCTGTCCACACTGCTAAGGATATATCCTAGCTGCCTTTCATAAAGAGTGGCCACTTGTAAGATACTATTCCTTATCCAGGACAGTATGGGCTGGATTTTCAAAAGGTTATGCAAGCCGGGCCTATTTTAAAGCCCGGCGATGCACGTAAAGCCCCGGGGCTTTACTAAAGGGGCAGGGCCAGAGGCCTCTGACACAGCGGCCATTGCCGCTGTTTTGGATGATCGCGTGCCGGCAGGCTGCCGGCGCGCGCAACTGTAAGACAAAGGTCGGGGGGGGTTTAGAGTAGGACTGAGGGGGGAAAGGTTAGGGGAAGGGAATGGGGGAAGGCAGCACAGCTCGGTGCATGCAAGGTGCACAATTGTGCACCCCCTTGTGTGCACCGACCCCAAATTTTATAACATGTGCGCGCATGTTATAAAATCGGGCGTACATGTGCGCGCGCCGGGTAGCACGCGCACATGTACGCCGCATGTGCTCCTTTTAAAATCTACCCCTATTTGTTGTCTTTCTTCTCTGTACACCACCATCTTGGCTTGATGAGCAGATGAGATCCCCTATTTAGTTCCCTCCCTTTCTATGTTTAACCAGAAAGCTATGCAATAATCTAAATACCCAATAACATTATCATGGCCATTATCTGAATATCTGGCCTTCTTAAGGGTAAATTTTAAAAGGGGCGCGCGGGCGTCCATGTGTGCGCAGTTCCTGGTGTGCGCACATGGATGTACCAATTTTATAACATGCGGGTGGCAACACATGCATGTTATAAAATCCGATACCCACACGCACATGCATGCCCGATTTTTTTATTGGCACGAACCTGTGCGGGCAGTTGCCGACTCGCGCGCCCAAGGGGAGGATTTTAGTTAGAAGCACGTGGCGACGTGATCAGGCCTTCCCCAGTTCCTTCCCAGTCCGGGAGCAGCAATAAGTTTCGCCGGCGCGAGCTTCACCAGAAGCACATCTATTGGTGCTGTCCCTGCCTGCCCATGTTCCGCCCAGACCCTGGCCCCAGCCCTCCCCCACTCACCCCTTTTTTGAAACCCGGCTCTTCCATGCATATCAGGAGATGCGCACGTGGCCGGGCTGCTTTGAAAATGTGCACAGTGCCCATGTGGCCCAGCCACATGCGTATCTCCCGATATTAGCTCTCTAGAGCTCTGTGGTCTTTCTGGATGTGCCTTGCCACCACCAAACTATTACACTGATCCAGGCAGTCTCTGGATAGATGTAGCTTTCTTTATATAATTGCAAATTTAAGTATCATCAATAATCATCAAATCACATTTCAGATTGCATTTCCATACATAATAATCACAATACCACTCTTATGGTTCATCTTTGTTGCTTCTACACAGTCTAATGCCCACTGATTATTACTAGTTCTGCACAGATCTGCTCATCATATGGTCACCCAATCAATATAAGAATAACTATGCCAGATATGAATAATATGGTGTTTATTCTTGCTAGATATTTATGGGATATTTTGGCATGAGAGTTATGTATTTTCATGATTGTAATAACTGTGAAAAATTCAATAAAGGAAAATTAGTTCTTACCTGATAATTTTCGTTCCTGTAGTACCACGGATCAGTCCAGACACCTGGGTTGTGACTCCGCACCAGCAGATGGAGACAGAGCAAAACTTGACGGGCTCCCTACATATAGTAAGGTGCCACCCACAGCCCCTCAGTCGAACGAACTGTCAAAGCAAACCAGTGCCCGACTAACTAACTAGAACAATTTTAACCAATTCAAACACCCCCTGGCTGAAAACCGAAAACATCAGACCAGAGGCAAGCGGCAATAAGCCAATAAGCCAAGAACTGGAACAATAGCAGTACGACTAACCAAGCGAGCGGACTCTCTCTCTTTGTTCATCGTACCAAACAGACGGGCGGGAGCCTGGACTGATCCGTGGTACTACAGGAACGAAAATTATCAGGTAAGAACTAATTTTCCTTTCCCTGTACGTACCCGGATCAGTCCAGACACCTGGGATGTACCAGAGCAAACTACCGAGGGTGGGAAGCAGAGAGTCCCGCTCGGAGAACACTCGCCCCAAACCCCGGCGCTTCAGACGCCTGGACATCAAGTCTGTAATGCCTAGTGAAAGTATGTAAGGACTTCCACGTCGCAGCTCTACAGATCTCCTGCGTGGACACCTGAGACACCTCGGCCCAGGACGTGGCTTGCGCCCGAGTGGAATGAGCACGAAGCCCCTTAGGCGCCACTTTACCCTGCAGCAGATATGCGGAGCTAATAGCCTCTTTGAGCCAACGCGCAATCGTGGCCCGCGACGCCGCAGACCCCCGGCGGGGACCGGACCAGAGAACAAACAGATGGTCGGAAATCCGGAAAGAATTCGTAACCTCCAGATACCGAAACAGGACCCTGCGGACGTCGAGCTTCCTCAACTCTTTCATCCCCTTGTCCATCTGGTCCCCGACCTCAAAACCTGGGAGGTCCACTGACTGATTTAAGTGGAACGAGGACACCACCTTAGGCAAAAATGACGGCACAGTCCGCAGGGAAACTCCGCCCTGCGAGAAACGCAAAAACGGTTCCCGACAGGATAAGGCCTGCAGCTCCGAGACCCGACGAGCAGACGCAATGGCTACCAGAAACACGGTCTTCAAGGTAAGATCTTTCAGCGTCGCCCGCTTAAGAGGTTCAAACGGTGCTCCCCCAAGCGCCGAGAGCACGCAATTCAAGTTCCAAGACGGACAAGGATTCCGCACCGGAGGGCGTAAATGCTTAGCCCCGCGAAGGAAGCGCACCACATCCGGATGACACGCTAAGGACACACCGCGCACTTTCCCGCGCAGACAACCAAGTGCAGCCGTCTGTACTTTCAGGGTACTCCAGGCCAGCCCCTTGGACAGGCCCTCTTGGAGAAAGGCGAGGACCCCCGGCACAGGCGGCCGTACAGGATCCACCGCATGAGTACTACACCAGTCCTCAAAAACTGTCCACACCCTCATATAGGCTAAGGACGTGGACTGTTTACGAGCCCTCAACAAGGTAGCAATCACAGCCTCCGAGTACCCCTTAGTTCTTAAGCGCGCCCTCTCAAAAGCCATGCCGCGAGACAAAAGTGATCCGCATCCTCCAAACAGACGGGACCCTGTCGAAGAAGAGAGTCGGCCCCGAGGAAACGAAGTGGAGGTTCTGCCGCCAGCTGAATGAGGTCCGCGAACCACGGGCGCCGTGGCCACTCCGGCGCCACCAAGATCACGTCCGCCGGATGCAACTCGATTCGGCGCAGAACCTTGCCTATCAGAGGCCACGGGGGAAACACATATATCAACACGTCCGTGGGCCAGGGCAGCACTAGAGCATCGACTCCTTCTGCGCCCCGCTCCCTCCGACGGCTGAAGAACCGAGGGGCCTTTGCGTTTTGAGCGGTGGCCATCAGGTCCAGGCGTGGAGTTCCCCACCTGGCACAGATGAGGCGAAACGCCCTGTCCGGTAACTCCCACTCGCCTGGATCCAGCCGATGCCGGCTGAGGAAGTCCGCCTGCACGTTGTCCACACCTGCGATGTGAGACGCCGCCAAGCCGCTGAGGTGTTGTTCCGCCCAGATCATGATCCGCCGTGCCTCCTCCGCTACTTGCTGGCTCCTCGTGCCCCCTTGACGATTGATATACGCCACCGTGGTCGCGTTGTCCGAGAGCACCCGAACCGCCTGGCCCCGTATCCACGGGAGAAACGATTGCAGGGCCAACGACACCGCCCTGGTCTCCAAGCGGTTGATGGACCACCTCGACTGCTGGTTCGACCACTGTCCTTGGACCGAGCGGCCTCCGCAGACCGCCCCCCCAGCCTAGTAGACTGGCATCCGTCGTCACTACCGTCCAGGTGGGCATGACCAGAGACACCCCGCAGGACAGATGATCCCGGGAGAGCCACCAGTGCAGACTGGCCCTGGCACAGGGCGTGAGAGGCAGCGGAAGATAAAACTCCTCCGAAACCGGCTTCCAACGGGAAAGTAACGCTGATTGTAACGGTCGCAGGTGAGCGAACGCCCAAGGGACCAGAGCGAGGGTCGACGCCATGGAACCCAGGACCCTCAGGTAATCGCAAACCAGCGGACACCGCATGGACAAAATGTGGCGCACCTGACGCTGTAGCTTGACCACTCTCTCCTGAGTCAGCGACACCATGGCCCTCTCGGTGTCGAACAGGGCCCCCAGATACTCCAACTGCTGCGTAGGCTGCAGATGACTCTTGGCCAGGTTGACCACCCAACCGAGCGAGCGCAAGAGTTGGAGGACCCTGGCAATCGCCTGCCGACACCCGGCCTCCGACTTTGCTCGGATGAGCCAATCGTCCAAGTAAGGATGCACCAGCAGCCCTTCCCTCCGGAGCTGAGCAGCCACCACCACCATCACCTTGGTGAAAGTGCGTGGAGCCGTAGCGAGGCCGAAGGGAAGCGCCCTGAACTGGTAATGGCCTCCCAGTATGCAGAATCTCAGGTACCGGTGATAAGCCGGCTGAATCCCGATGTGAAGGTACGCCTCCGTGAGGTCCAGAGAAGCGAGGTACTCTCCCGGACGAACCGCGGCAATCACCGAGCGGATCGTCTCCATCTTGAACCGCGGCACCCGCAGGCATCGGTTGACCCCCTTCAGATCGAGGATGGGTCGAAACGCTCCATCCTTCTTTGGGACCACGAAATAAATGGAGTACCTTCCCGTGCCCTGCTGATCCTGCGGCACGGGAGTAATGGCGCCCAGGTCCTCTAGACGCCGAAGGGTGTGCCGGACAGCGGCGCGCTTGACGAGAGCCTTGCAGGGTGAGATGAGGAACTTGTCCACCGGGAGCCGCACAAAATCTAACGCGTAACCGCCTCTTATCACAGCGAGCACCCATTGGTCGGAAGTGATTCTGGTCCATGCCTCGTAAAACAGGGTGAGCCTCGCACCCACGTAAGGTACGAGGGCGGGCGGCGACGAGGAATGGACCCGTCTCGTTTCATTGGGCCGACTTGGACCCCGAGCCGGACGAGGGTCCACCGGTCCTATTGAACTTCTTCCCTCGAAAGGACTGCGACCAGGAGGATGATCTAGCCGAACCGGACCGGTAGGACTGACCCGACCCTGTCGCTCTCTGTGGCCGCTGCCGACGGTTAGACCGGAATCTGTTTCTCGCCGAGAAGGACGACCGAGGTCTGGGTCTATCTTCTGGCAACTTGAAAGCCTTATTCTCGCTCACGAACTGCATCAGGTCGTCCAGCTGCTTGCCAAACAGGAGCTTTCCCTTAAAAGGTAACGACCCCAGGTGGGCCTTGGATGCCCCATCCGCAGCCCAGTTACGAAGCCAGAGGAGCCGACGCGCCGAGACCGCCGCTACCATAGCTCTGGCCGAAGTTCTGAGCACATCGTGCATCGCATCCGCACTGTAGGCAATCACCGCTTCCAAGTTATCCGCCTGAGTAGCCTCCCCGGAGGAGAGGTCGGCATTGGCTTGCAGGACTTGGGCCCACCGGAGACCCGCTCGCAGTGCAAAAGTACTACACATGGCTGCCCGCACCCCCAGTGCGGACACCTCGAAGATCTTCTTCAACTGCACCTCCAGCTTCCTATCTTGGATATCCCGGAGGGCCGTAGCACCCGTAACGGGAATGGTAGACCTCTTTGTCACCGCTGACACCGCCGCGTCCACACGTGGAAGGCGCAGCAATTCCAGAGCATCCTCCGGAAGGGGATAAAGCTTGTCCATAGCTTTACTCACCTTCAGCCCCAGTTCCGGGGTATCCCATTCCCGGAACAAGATATCTGTGACCGAGAAGTGAAAAGGGAACGCCAGCGCAGGACCCGCCAGGCCCAGCAGCACCGGATCCATCTTGACGCCTTGCCGGGACTCCACTGGTGGAGGATCCACGCCGATCTCATCCAGGATAGTCGGGATAAGGGGATAAAGTTCTTCCCTACGAAACAGGCGAACGACCTTGGGGTCATCACCCTCAGCCGCCTGTGGGCCCTTGCCGGCTCCCGGTTGGGCCTGTCCATCGTCATCAGGGCCCTCCTGGTCTTCAGGGGCTCCCGGCATCGCGTCCTCGTCCGAGGAGGCGGTAGACGACGTCTCCGAGTCTTGCGGTTCACCACGCGGCCGTCTCTTTTCCCGCGGCCCATCCCGGGCCTCCCGGGTCCGAACGGCTCTCTTCTGGGGCCGGGAATGATCTTTTTTCCCCCCCGAAGCTTTTCCCGCTTTCAGCCGAGACTTTTTGTACTTTGCGAGTTTCTGCAGCAGAAGCGAGAAATCTTCAGAAAACGAGCCCTCCGATCCGGAGGAACCCTCCCCAGCACTCGGGGTCCCCGACCCGCGGGGTCCCGGGGGCTCTCCCCCCGAAATCCTGGGCTGTGGCGACAGCGAGGGAGGCTGGGCGCCATCTTGGAGGGCCCTCCTCGTGGCGTCCCTCACACTGCACAAAATGGCTTCCGTTCCCGCGCTAAGCGGGAACGGATCCAAGGACGCGGCCTCCGAGCCTCCGGCACGCGACGGCGAACGGGCCCCCCGCGATCGACCCCCCCGGGCGACCGCCGACGAGCCCTCGCCCCCGGAGACGCAGCTCGAGCAGACCCCGTCTCGGGAGAGACGCGCGCGCACAGCGCCGCACGCGCGACACGCTGACCCTCTCGGCATCCGCGCGAAGAACGAACCCCCCAACCAGCGCCGCCCTCCCGCTAAACGACCGCACGAACGGCGAAAACGACGGCGAAAGGGAGAGAGAGCCGGCGCCGCAAGGTCAGCAGAAAGAAAGAAACCGCTACTGTTTTTTTTTTTTTTTTTTTTTACTTAGGCGCTAGCCGTGGTCCTGAAGTCTTCAGCTCCAGCGGGGGTGAGTGAACCGGGCTCCCCGGTGTCACCCCCGACGCTGCTGCCAGCACAGGCCGGGTCCTCGACCCTCAGCAGCGGCCTCGACCTGGAGGGGATGGTCCTCTCAGGACCTTCCAACCCTCCTGGGAGGCTCCCCCGACGGGAGACTTCTATCTTCTGCTTTATCTTCTTTCTTCTTTTTTTTTTTTTTTTTTGCAAACCCTCACTGCCCTAACTACTTAGGACTAGAGAGAAAAAAACCGAAATAGATCCCTGACTGACTACCCCGAGCCAAAACAACCAAGGATCCCCGAGACTGTGGGTGGACCTGCCCCATCTGCTGGAGACAGAGAAAGACTGAGGGGCTGTGGGTGGCACCTTACTATATGTAGGGAGCCCGTCAAGTTTTGCTCTGTCTCCATCTGCTGGTGCGGAGTCACAACCCAGGTGTCTGGACTGATCCGGGTACGTACAGGGAAACTATAAATTAAAAAAAACAAACAAAGAATAACTAAGAAGTTTGGGGAAAGAAAAGTGACAGCTTTAAACAGTAGTTGTGCTTGTTGAAATCTCTTCGGATACTTAGAAATATTGATACTATTGTTTGGTCAACAAAAAGGTATTCATTTGATTTCCCTGAGAGGCGGACCTTTCCAGAACGTCCAGCGCCGCCTGTAATCTCTCTTGGTGACAACAAAGCTCCTCTTCAAGAGTGTGTTTGTGAACAACGGCAAGGTTGTACTGAGCCTGCAGCTGCTGAACCTGCAATGACCAAAATCCTGTTCTCAGTGTAAGGCTGCCACTTCCACCTGACCTACGGCACCAAAACTTTTCAGCTGTATCTAGAGCTTCACACCAATACTTAACTTTTGCAAACTTCAAAAAAGCATTGGTTTAGAAGAAATAAAGAAGGTAACCTTTTCTCACTTGAATTATGGAGCACATAGGGCAACCAAGGTAGGCAGTGGGAATTTTTACTGCCTACCCTGGCTTCCCAACGTTTTCATTTTTACATATGGAACAGACACCCTCAGGTTGTCTAGTGAGCTGAGATGGGATGGGGATAGGTGGAGAGATAGCAAGACTATCAACTCCCTCGCCCTTTATCTTCCCATAAAGATACTCTCTGTGGTTGTCTCTGACCATGGTACTATTCAGACTTGCTTCATTAATCTATGTGCTGATCAATGCTAAGCAACATCAGAGCAGGAGTTTACAGGATGAGTCTTGGTAGAATCACAGTGGGCAGCATTCTGAGGTACTTCCAAGACACTTAGAGCTCCCCCTCATCCCTATAATGCAACACATGGAATAGCTAGCAAGTGCCTTCTGGCTGGGGTATATGGCACAAGTCTTCTGAAGGCAGTACTTTTATAACGCTTGAATTAATGGCCTTGCTGGTGTGTAATAGCATTTTCATAACCACAGTCAAGTTAGAGGTAATAATTCATGATTTGTTTAAAGTAAGCAAGTCTGAGACAAAGAAACACTTCTGTTCCAGGCTCTGATCTTCATGCTGCAGAATGGAATGCTGCTGCTCTGTGTACAGAACAGAGAGGACATACTGGAGCATGGCACTCACAAGTGCAAAGAATAAATGAATGCAAGTATTTATGATTTTGAAAGCTGGTTAAGTCACATCTATTTTCTAAAATTATGCAGTAATATCAATAAGGTCTGAGAAATCAGGGATTATGGGGTGGAAGATGGGTATGGAGCTGTTTGTAGCAGGCTAGTTGTTATATGCTTTTTATTATTATTTTATTATTTTTATGCTTTTATGCTATGTATTGTTTTGGGTTTATTTGCTTTCATTATGTATGTGAACTATTGTAAACCACTTTTATTGTTTGACAGATAATGTGGTATAATACCTTTTATAAATAAATAAATAAATAAAGTCTAGGAGCACAACACAACAAAAAAGAGTTAGTGTCTACCTTAAAATGCATTATATCTCAGTCAACATGAAAACTTTTGTGTCCCTGAAATTTCACCAGATGTTCTTACAGAAAAACAAATACATGGAAACATATAGGGGTAGATTTTCAAAGGATTGTGCGCGTAAGATATGCGCGCAACCCCCAAAAACCTCCCCCTACCTCCCCCTGCGTGGGCCGAGCCTATCTTGCATAGGCTCGGCGGTGTGCGCAAGCCCCGGGACGCGCGTAAGTCCCGGGGCTTGAAAATTGGGCGTTCTGGGGGCGGGGCGCCGGCCCGGGGGCGTTCTGGGGGCGGGACCAAGGCCTCCGGAACAGCCACCGGGCCGGGGGATGGAGAGCCAGTGCGCGTAACTTCTTCAGTAAAGGTTGGGGGGGGGGGGGGTTACGCCGGGCAGGCGTAACTTGCACGCGCCGGCTCTCCATCCCCCGGCCCGGTGGCTTTTCTGGAGACCTTGGGGTGGGTTAGATAGGGGAAGGGAGGGGAAGGTGCGGAGGGGGGTGGAAGGAAAGTTCCCTCCGAGGCCGCTCCGATTTCAGAGCGGCCTTGGAGGGAATGGAGGCAGGCTGCTCGGCTCAGCTCGGCGTACAGGTTGCACAATTGTGCACCCCCTGCACGCGCCTACCCTGGATTTAATAACATGGTTATAAAATCGGGCATAGATTTGTTCGCGCTGGGTTGCGCAAACAAATCTACGCCTGCGCGCATGTTATAAAATCTGGCCCATAATGTTCTTCATGATGTGTCTGATCAGGAAAAATCTGATTACAGCAGACAAACAAAATTATTGACCAATTCGACAGAAAAAACTGTAGGATCCTCGTGAGTGAAAAAGATCTGCATTTTAAGATGGTGCCTAATTCCTTTTTCCTTCTTGGAGAGTAAAAACTGTAGTACCATTCCTTAGTGACTGTAGCAGCACCAGTTTTGAGTCTTCATACCTCTGACTGTAGAGTGGATAAGTCTTCAGCGGCTGGTGCACTTGGTTCTGGAGACATTAGCATCGTCAGGTCCTCCTCAGCGCTTTCGGCTTCCTGAAAACAAACAAAGGTTTCTGGTCAGAAGCAACACCAAGACACTGGAAAAAATGTGCCATGTGTAAAGGTGCGCGTGAACAAATGCATAAAAACAGTGCTTTCCAGGCCCCTCAGTGCGCCTGTTCCACAAGAAAGGCCTTGCCCCCTCGCCTTTATTTTGCCCACTTCATCATCCCCCTCTGCTGGTGCTCCTCTCACTGTGCACACTCCAAGGCCATTTTAGAAGGCTAAAAAGTAGACAAAACAGCCTTCATGATAAAACTCTAGATATGTGCAAGGGTCTCTTTATACACACTAATGAACAAGTGCCAGTGGGGTTTGTGGACTATCTGCTTGCTTCCATTACATTGCAGTATAGTGCTAGTATACAGCTGACCAGTACTAAACTGCAAAATATCAAGGGCCAAAGCCTACAGTCTCTCCTTCATTATGTAGCAAAATATCTGGATAGTAAAGAGACACAAGGCCTTGAGGCTTTGCCTATCTTTTTGATTTATATTGCTATTTATGGTTTCATGGGTTAGACCAGTAAATCCTGTATGTATACAACCAGAAATTGTTTTTTTTTTAGATTTCCATGCAAGATTTAGTGTCTTGGGCAGAGAGGCTGTCGTAAAGGATTACACCAAGGCAACTGCTTCTCCTGCTTCAGTGATAGTCATACCCCTACCACAAGCCTTATTATTGACAAACCAAAAAATGTTCAAACAGAAGTACCGGTAACTATAGAGGGAAAGGAAAATAGACTCCAACTGTGATGCTCTTTACGTCCACTGAAAAAAAAGGACAGCAGAATAAAACAAGGTTTTTGCTCACGTGCAGGGATCCTCTCTTCAGTCTCTGGGCCGATCTTTTTGCCAGCTGAGTCAGAATACTCAAAGCAAAACCTGTTCCAGTGCATTTTAGGGTAGTTTCCTACAGCATATTGTTCCATCGTGATATTAGGCCATGCCTTTAGGTCTCTCAGACAGCCCAACTGGCAGCCATGGGGGCTCCAATGTTTCGGCTGGTTCATTATGCGAGGCAGGCATTTGCATCAGTTGCACCAAAAATTGTAGAATGATTTATCTATTCATGTGACAACAGAACTTAATTCTGTGAAGTTCTGTAAATTAGTTTATTTGCGCACCTGTTCTCTGGGAGACAGAACTCACGAATCTGTAAGATGGAGTGTGGGATTGCGGTCTGTCTTGGCATGTTATGACCAAGGTAGGGATCTGGGGGCTGGTCAGTAATTTGATCGGCCATCTTTGGTACTGTGGTTAGATGGCAGCAGGCCTTTGGCTTGGTGTGTTTGTCAGTGATTGTATTAAATTTTGGTGTTTAATTTAGTGTAAACCGCTTTTATAGTTTGTACTGGATATGTGGTATATAAATAAAATAAATAAGCAAATAAGAAAATAAATAAAAAAAACAATATATACAATATGGGCCGGATTTTAAAAGCCCTGCACGCGTAAATCTGGCCGGATTTACGTGCGCAGGGCATTTGCGCGCCGGCACGCACACAGCCCCGGGATGCATGTAAGTCCCGGGGCTTCGTAAAAGGGGCGGGGAGGGGCGTGTCAGGGGCGTGTCCGGGGTAAGGGGGCGGTTTCGGGCGGGACCGGGGGCGTGGCGCCAGCCCGGGGCGTGGTCGAGGCCTCCGGACCAGCCCCCGGGTCGGGTGATGACACGCCAGCAGCCCGCTGGCGCGCGCAGATTTACGCCTGCTTAAATCTGCCAACAAAGGTAGGGGGGGGTTTAGATAGGGCCGGGGGGATGGGTTAGGTAGGGGAAGGGAGGGGAAGGTGCGGGGGGTGGAAAGAAAGTTCCCTCTGAGGCCGCTCCAATTTCGGAGCGGCCTCGGAGGGAACAGGCAGCACGCGCCGAGCTCGGCGCACACAAGTTGCACAAATGTGCACCCCCTTGCGCGCGCCGACCCCAGATTTTATAAGATATGCGCGGCTACGCGGGTATCTTATAAAATCCAGCGTACTTTTGTTCGCACCTGGCGCTCGAACAAAAATACGCGCTCGCGCAAATTTATAAAATCTACCCATATATATACACACACACACACACACACACAATGAGGTGTAAACTAACCCATCAGTAGGAGGGGTAGGAAGTTGGGAAAAAAAGGATTTAGAAGCTATCAGCGCTTTCACAAGAAAAAAAGAAAAGGTCCCTAGTTGAGACCACCTGATTTAAACTGTACCGGAGTGCCCTGAAGAAAAAAGTGGAATTGGTGAAGTCATCACTTTCTATGGCAGCTGAGTAGTGGTTTCACTTACATTTGGTGTTGCTTGCTCATTCATGTTGCGATCCTCTTTCTCCTTTTCCAGGTCTGCCACTCTTATAAGACAACGCTTCAGGGGCTCGCACAACCTCGTGTACTCCACGGTGGCAACAACAAATGCCACAAGAGTAGCTGCATCTTCAGAGCTATACCTGGCAGCTGCAATGGTTATTCCTCCCTTATTTGGATCCCGAGTCTGTGCATTGTCAGGGTGTACAAACTTTTTGGCAGGAGCGATAGACTGGGGTGTGGCATCTGCAGGTAACCCAAGAAACACAAGCAGGCTTTACACCAATGAAAGGGTAACAAATTGTACAGAAAGCATTATTTGTACAGAAATGGAAAGTATCAGATTCTTTTTGGCCTTGCATGTTGCATTGTGCAAATTTCCACAGAAGCAGTCACTTTGACTGCAGCATACCCCAATGTTGGTTACATGCCTTTTTGTAAGGGACAACCTTGAAAATGTAGTTTTCTAGTAGCTGGCATCTGTTCACAGCTTGCTTTCTCACAGGACCTTGCTGCGATTTTATGCTCTTTACCCATGGTCATTCGGCAAGGATAGAGGAAGTGCAGGTAAAATTATTTTGCCACTGCCCTGGTTCAGGGGACTCTGCCTTCCCTGGAGATCTGGGTGGCACATGGGTTGAGGATTGCACATACTTAGGGCATTTTTTAGTTTTTAAGAAAAATTTGAAGATCCAGCTTTTTAAACAAGCATATTAGAATAATGTCACAATGTTTATGATGGACCTGGAAGAGGATTACTTGAGGCTTATTTTTTCATTATTTTAATTCTCTTTTATTATGTGTTTTTTAATTTGATTTTAATTATTTATTTAATGTATTATTATTACTGATGTAACCATTATTTTTATTTTTCTTATTATGACTATGTATTTATGATTTAATCTGATTTTATTTACTTTTATATGTTTATTTTGTAAACCATTGTGATTGATTCAGAACAATGGTATATAAATAAGTAAATAAATAAATGAGCATTAATTAGCATCAGTATTACCCATTTTAATGGAGTAGAAAGAAAGGGTCAACAAACAAGATGTAGGCGATTATCTTTTCATTAGCTTTGACGCAATGAAAGAAGCAAAACTCTGGAAAGCTAGTCAGGAATGTATTACATTAGTCCAATAAAATGGTATCACCTATAACTTGTTTGTTGATCCTTATTTCCATGTATCCAAGTGGACTAGCATGGCAAGCACATTTCGCCATTGTAATCGAAAATGAATATATTTCAGAATGGTCTTTGGTTTTCTATGGAAAATAAAGAAATCCTGGGCACTCTTAATTGTTCTTAGCTATGACGTTAAATTAGTGCATCAAAAGCAGCACACCATAAAAGTAATTGTGTATCCACTTTTTAAGTACTCTAGGAGTCCTTCATTACAACTTGTAGACATCTCTTTGCCAAAGAGTTACAGGAATACAGCTAGCCCCTTCTTATTTATATGTTGATTATAATGACTTTTACTATTATTATTAAGGTACCAACAAGACCATTTCTAATTCTGACAAAATTTCTGGGGAATTTTGGGGAACTTAATTCTAATTTTGAAAAAAAGAGTGCTAGAGGAAGAACAAATGCTGTCTTATATTAGGAAGAGTATCAGACAACATGGCAAAGGCTTGGAATGATCAGTTCTCACAGATTGTTATTGTTCTTCCATTGGCAAGTTCTCATATTTAAACATAGCAGATGCAGATTATTCCTTAAAACTCTTGTTTGTATAGCTGGTCCTCCCCCACTTCTTCCCTCACAACTGGTAAAGAACTCCCATCTGCCAGGCTTAATTGAATACCCTTTGGAAGCCAGTGGGAGGAGCCAAGTGGAGAAGTGAACTGAGAATGCTCAGTTTAGTGATCCCACCAATTAACTTCCTCTTAGTCAATTTCTTGGCCATGCTATTATACCAATGCATTTTTGGATTTCAGTGTGTGACGGGGCTATGCTTTGTCACTAACATTTGATCCCTAGTAATTTTCCAGCAATGGGCAGTGGGAGTTTCTTTTTTTTTTTTTATTATTATTCAGGATTCCTCCCCTTGCTATAACTCTACCTTTTGGGGGGAAATACTTCTGGGGAGTATGCTTAGTAGTGAGGTGTGTTGGAGAGCGAGGAGAGGGAGTGGAGTTCTGGATGGTTCTTGCCTCATCCTGTGAGGTCTTGTGACTTGAAGGAAGATAAGGAGTAAGATTTTGTTGATTTTGGAGAAGACTTTTTTAGAAGATTGATCAGTCCAGAGGGAAGGGCGTTTCCCCGGTGTCCCAGAAGGCTGCATCAAAGAATCTCTTTGTCCAAGCAAACTGTTAACAGCAAGGGTGAAAAGGATTTGTTGGTTTGAGAAAGGAACTCAAAAGACTTGGGGAGACTTCTGAGAGTTAAGGGTGAATTTTAAACCCTCCCCCGCATGTAAAATCCAGGAGTTACGTGTGTGACCGGGCCTTGTGCACACCGCGTGTATTTTAGAAGGGGCCCGGCTGCGCACGTAACCCTCCTTATGCGTACACGAGCTGGGCCTCGTAAAAGGGGCGGCCCAGTGGGCGGGGCAGAGCTGGAGGTGGCTGGTACAGTGGCCATTTGCTGCTGTGCAGGGGGATCGTGCATAAGTTCTAAACAAAGAAAAAAAAAAGGTAGGATCTTTTAAGGGGTCAGGGAAAACAGGGGAAGAGGGGAAGAGGGAGGGAGTATGGGTAGGGGGTAGGGAAGTTCCCTCCCAGTCCGCTCCTTAATTAGAGTGGACTGGGAGGGAACTGGGGAAAGCCGCGATGCGTCGCCGTGTGAATTTTGCAAAACTGTCCACCCCCTTGCGCATGCTGGGGTAGATTTTATAAATGTACGCACGGGCGTACTTTTGTACGCTGGATTTTATAAGATACGCGCAATGCAATTAATAGCAGTGGCTATTCCCTAAGTAAACTTGATTAATAGCAGTTAATGGACTTCTCCTCCAAGAACTTATCCAAACCTTTTTTGAACCCAGCTACACTAACTGCACTAACCACATCTCTCTGTTGTATTCAGTAGAGTCTGACTGTACTGGGGGCCAGGAGATTAGCTTTCCTCCCAATTGGACTTGAACCCGAACCAGCAGCACTCCTGGGTTGATGATAACCATACAAGCGGGGGACTGGCTACATTGCATTACAGCATGACCATGTTATTGAGAACATTTTTTTATCATGCATATGCTACATATTTTTGCATGACTTTTTAAATGGTATTTTAATGTACATGTTATATTTTTTGCAAGTACATGATATGAAACTCCAAGGGGGTAGATTCAGGAACAACGTCAGGAACTATGTCTTCACAGAAAATGTGATGGATGCATGGAATGCCCTCCCAGAAGAAGTACTGAAGAGAAGAACAGCAAGGGAATTGAAAAGGGCATGGGATAAACACAGAGGATCCCTAAAGGCTAAAAGATGGAAATGATGAAGAAAAGGAGTAACGTGTGATAACTGGGGTAACCTACACAGAGTGGCAGTTACTACTCTGAAAAAAAAAATCTTGCTGACAGACTGGATGGACCACGTGGGCCTTTTTCTGCTGTCATTCAATTTTTTACTACATTGTGTGCTAAACTTTATTTTAGTGCGAGTTTAATCGTATAGGCTCCATAATCTCGGAAATTGAAAGTTGTCCTAAATTACTTACAAGGAGCAGCATTTTCAAGCAAGGAGCCTTCACCAGTTACGCCTTGAGAACCTTCTCTGGCTTTCCCAAGGTAAGCCTCAACGTCCTTCAGAGTCTGGTCTGGCAGGCCGTCTTCCAATTCAGCAACACTAATAGGAGGATTAATAGGAGCACAATAAGGGGAGTAAAACAGCTATCACTAAAGTAGCAATTTTCCTTTCCATCCTGTGATGTTTTTAGTTCAATGTTTGTGTATCTTTAACTGTATTGCCGTACACATTTCTTTTTACTGATTTCATAGATAAGGAATAATTAAATTTAGCTTAAAATGCACAGTAAGAAGAAAACTTGTCCCAAAACCTCACTGCAGCACAAGAACAGGCACAGACTGAAACAATGCTATTATATACAGAACAGTAGAGATGTGAATCGGAACCGGAATCAGTTCGGTTCCGGTTCAAATCGTGCAATTTTTTTTGGCCGGTCCGATCGCGGTTTTGTTTCTCGGCTGCGCCCGATCCGATAAACAAAAAACCCACCCCGACCCTTTAAAACCGCTCCCTTAGCCTCCACCACTCTCCCGACCCCCCCAAAAATGTTTTAAAATTACCTGGTGGTCCAGCGGGGGTCCCGGGAGCGTTCTCTCGCGCTCGGGCTGTCGGCCGATAAACAAAAAACCCACCCCGACCTTTTAAAACCGCTCCCTTAGCCTGCACCACCCTCCCGACCCCCCCAAAAATGTTTTAAAATTACCTGGTGGTCCAGTGGGCCCCGGGAGAGATCTCCCGCTCTCGGGCTGTCGGCTGCCACTAATAAAAATGGCGCCGATGGCCCTTTGTCCTTACCATGTGACAGGGTAACCGTGCCATTGGCCGGCCCCTGTCACATGGTAGGAGCACTGGATGTCCGGCACCATTTTTGACAGGAGTGGCAGCTGTCAGCGAGTTTGACAGCTGATGCTCAATTTTGCCGGCTCTCAAACCCGCTGACAGCCACGGGTTCGGAAACCGGACGCCGGCAAAATTGAGCGTCCGGTTTTCAACCTGTGAGCCGTAGGCTGATTTTAAATTTTTTTTTTTTTTTAATTATTTTTAACTTTTGGGACCTCTGACTTAATATCGCCTATCTTTGGGTAGGTGCTAATTTCTGAAAGTAAAATGTGCGGCTTGGCTGCACATTTTGCTTTATGTATCACGTGGGAATACCTAATAGGGCCATCAACATGCATTTGCATGTTGCGGGCGTTATTAGTTTCGGGGGATTGGATGCTCGTTTTCGACGCACTATTACCCCTTACTATATAAGGGGTAAAGCTAGCGCGTCAAAAACGCGCGTCTAAACGTGGGTTAACAGTGCGCTCCATCGGAGTGCGATTCAGAAAAAAACAATTATTCAAATTGGGGCCCGCAGTAATTGGCAGCCAACGTATTAAAGTCCATCAGCACATAAGTATCATGGTCATACAAATGACATGCGTAAACCACACCTTTTTGAGCCGGAGTGCACTGTACTGTATCGGCTTGTCTGGTAGTGAGAACGCATTGTCTAAAAGCCCAGTGCTTCTCAGGACTTCAGCACTATCAACTTAAACAGATGCGTGGGTAGGTTTCTCTTTTTCTGTTCATTATACGATTATTTTAAATCCACCAGCTGTCTAGAGATATTTTAAGTGTTGCATATAACCTTTAGTAACAAAAATGCTGCAGGTTCTTGGAGCTGCCTCATTGGCTGGAAATGGATCCTGAGGGATGAGTATTCCACATTCCAGCATCATATTAAAAGGAAAACATAAGCTTTGAAAATGGCTTAGAAAACACAAAATAAAATGCATTCTATAATGCCAACACCCTCAGTTATATTTCATGCCTCTTTTCTGCTGTGCACAGATCTTCACAGAACACACACACAGCTTTGCATCTATCTAGCTGCTTAAATCTATGCATAATTGGAGTCACTGAAATGTCCTTATAAATAAGTCATAGGTTGCTGAGCATATGTAATACTGTCTGTGTCTGCAGGTATGAAGAAGAAATATTGTATGTCGGAAGTTTTAAACTGTTCAGGTAGCTACAGAGGGAAATGTTACTCAGTGATAAATCCCTACAATGAAAATGCATGTTAGCAGGATACATCACCTTGTCACATGCAAATAAAAGACAGACCCTTACCAATTAGAGAATAAGTGACTGGTAATTAGAAATAGAAAAAAGCAGACAAAAATTAAAATGAAAGTGATTAATGTACCCATGTATTCGCGCTTGGCAATGGGTGCGCAGGCAGTGTGGCATGGAGGGGATCACCTCCCTCTTGCTACCTTTTCTTGGAAATGTGGGATTTGTACCTGGCAGGGATTGTGGCGCTCTGTTCCAGACCTGGGCTTGAAAAGGTGTTGTTTACGCATGTCATTTGTATGACCATGATACTTATGTGCTGATGGACTTTAATACGTTGGCCCAAACTTACCAGGTACCTAACAAACATTTTTTTGCGTATCTCCAAGTCAGGCACTATTGTCTTCTCTACACTGGACACCAGAGATTTTAGCAGCAGAGGAAGTTTGTCACTAAGATGTTCGACACTGCCAACCTTGCCAATACTATCTCTGGATGGATTAAATTGTGCCGAACTGTGCAGCAGGATAATCGTTTAGGTTATTTGGCAGCCAAGTGGTCTGATGTGCTAGCCACGCCTCTTACCCCTCAGTACATGGCACAATGCTTTGCAGCGCTATATAAGCAAGTCCCGGATATTGGATTGCGGGAAGTCCAATTTAAGATTCTGCATGGAATATATTACGATGGCGTTTGTCAGTTCAAGATAAGTCCGTGAGTCCGTGGGACTCACGGACTCCTCTTTATGTATTAAATGCGGCCAGGAAGAGGGAACACTTTTGCATCATCTCTTTCAGTGCCGCTCTCTAGGAACATTTTGGAGTGATGTTTTCGCTATCATTTCTTCATGCACTGGGGTTCAGCAGCCGACGACTGGACAGTTTCTACTCTTTAGCCCGCAAGCGTGCTCTGCTACCTGCAATCGATCGATGGACAAATTTAGTAGAATGGCGGCTTTGTTGGCATGCCGTACCATTCTAGCAGTGTGGGTGGACCCGCATGCGTCGCCCCCGTTCGAGGGTGGTTCCTGCGGATGGCTTCCCTCTTACAGTTAGAATGTTTGGACTTTCTGGTTGGCAAGCGAAAACCGGACAAAGTGTATGGGGCTTGCTGGATCGCTTGTGCTCACTTATTGCCGGATGACATTAAAGATGGATTGCGAGAGAGTGGTTACACTTTTGGGTGGCCGTAGCCCTGGTCTCCATGGGTTGGGTAGGGGGGTAGGGGGACGGAGAGGGGAGGAATGGGTTGCGGAGGTTTGTGTTGGAGGGGGGTGTGAGTGTGGTGTGAGAGTGATAGAGTTGGGAAATGGGAAAACACAGGGGATGGGGATAAAAGTTGATAAAATGTAATGAGATAGAGATTTCCAGCTGTTCCGTGTGATGTTTGTTGGCGCTACTTGTTCTGCCTAAGTTACTGTGCCGTTTAGTCTGTGCTGCTTATACTGTGTGTTTATTTGCTTTTTTCTTTTTGTCACAGCATGGTAATGTTTCCTCCCCAATAAAAACTATTTTGAAGAAAAAAAAATGAAAGTGATTAACCATGTTAATAACATAAACTAAACTAAAGCCTCAAGAAAGCGGCTATGTGCAGTACAACAGTGGAGAAACAGAAATAAGAAATACATTCCCTCTTCTACTCTGCAAACTAAACAGATAGAAGAGACGAGTGATGGGCCACAATTCCATTTAACCAGTATCTGGTCGATTTTAAAAGCCTTACGTGTGCCAAAGTTGTGAGATACATGCATGACTCAGCCTGGCACGGCTGCGCAGATTTTAAACACCGTCTGGGTACGTGCATATCTGCTGGTACACGCATGAAAAAGGGGCTTGGAGTGGGCATGATCTGGGCAGGGAATGAGCGGGCCGGGACTGCACCATGAAGTCAGAGTGTAAGTAGTTACGCGCACAAGCGCGTGCCAGGGGTCCCCTACTGCATAAGTTTACTTCTGCTATGGACGGTGGGTAAGTATGTAACAAAAAAAATGAGGCTAGTCAATGGGGTTTTAAGGCTCGGGACTAATAGGGTAAAAGGGAGGCAAGTTAGCTAGGGGGTTTAGGAAATCCTCTCCTTTACTGGGGCAAACTGGAGGCGAACTGGGAAAAGGCCTATTGCGAAGCTGCGCATACCTATTAAAATTGCCCCCACTTATGCGCTCGAGACAGTATTCATGTGCACATGAATGTGTCAATATAAAATCATGCGCACATGTATGCATGGACAGCTGATTTTATAACGCGTGCATATATGTGCATATACGCACCTAAGTTATAAAATCGACGCATCTATGTACACGTGTCTTAAGTTTTATTTCTATATTAATTAATTTTAATCTTTCTTGAGGTTCATTACTGTCTCTGCAAACCTTTTGTCTTTCCATTTCATTTCTTTTATGACATTTTCTTTGTTCCTTTTTTGTGTTTTCTTTTTACTATTCCCATTCTTTCTGCATTTGTCATCTACTCTCTGCTTCATCTTGGATCTCATTTGCTACTTTACTAGTGCGCCATTCTCTTCTGATTCTTCTGCAATGAAACCTTTCCATTTTCTCAAACTGTTGCCTTGCTATCTGCGTTATGTTCTTGTTTGATTTCTGCCTCCTCTTTATTTGCATTTCGAACTCTATAAACTAATCTCCCTTTGTAGTTGAGTCTTCTCCAATCAACTTCAATTCTTTGATCGTTTGTCATCCTGGTGCTTGCCATTCTAAGAAGACAGCTGAATGCTGTGCAACAAGACCAAAGATGCTGAAACTGTGGGAAGCGCTGATTTTAGTTGGGCCATAGTCCCGTTGGTCCACCTCATTCCAATGTCTAAGGTCTTCTTTTTGCTGCTTTTTCAAGTTTTGGTTTTTTTTTTTGGTCGTCTGAAGGAAGGAACGCCTGGTGAGGTTAGAGTAAACTGATGCCATCCTCAAATATATGTCACATACTTACATCATGCCTCCAATAAATGTTAAGACAATTATGTCATATTGACAAATATAAAGAAAATCATTGTATTTGCTTTGCTGCTAAAGGTTTTATTTATTTTATTTATTTAGGTTTTTTATATACCGGCATTCATGAACAAGTCACATCATGCTGGTTTACATAGAAACAAGGGGTGCATAGAACAGTAGAACTAAACTTGTGCAAGGGGAAGCAGTTACAAAAAACAGGGGTAGGATAACTGGGAAAGAGAAAAAAGAAGAACGGTGGGGCGTAAAGATTTGTAAGGGGATAATTACTTAATAACTTAATAATAATAACTGTTGAAAGCACCTCATAATTAGGGCCTCTGGACCCTAGCTGTTTATAAGCTGCAAATTTAGGTGTTTATTTTTCAGGAAATTAAGTATATTTGAAGGGACCTGCCATAAGTGTTTATCAGGATTGCAAACAATATTTCTAGGAGCATTTTTAGGTTGATTCAAGTTTATAACAAAAAAAAAAGAACTATACAAAAGCCTACCACAAATTAAAAACAAAAGAAGAGTGAGGGTGGAGAAGAGAGGCCATCAGGAGGGGGGGAGTGAGAGTGTGTATATGGTGGTAGGGTGCAGGGTGGGTGTATGTAGCTATAGGGCGTGATCGGGGATATTGTGTGCGTGGCTGTGGGATGATTGCAGTGGAGTGGGTTTGTGTGGTTAGGGGACAGCAGGAGGTGGGGGTGAACAGCTGGGGGATGGGTAGGTGTATGTGTGTGTGTATAGGGTGTGGCTGAGAGGCTGAGTAGCTGGTGGGTCCCTCCCTTCCCTTTTCCCTCTTCCTCCCTCCTCCTCCATCTTCATACTTCTCCAGAAGGTACTTCTTCTTTGCAGGTGGGGCTTGGGCTCCGTGCCAGGTCATTCCTCCCACAGCATCTCTTCCTGGATCAGTGGACTTGGGTTGCCCCACTGGTCTCCTCTTCAAGAGCCACATCTTTTTTCGCGGGTCGCTCCTGCTCCAATGACATCATCTGGTCACTGATCTTGTGCCTCTTCCTGACTCGCAGTGGCCGATGATAACACTGGAGCTCCACCAGGTAGGTAGGGCTATTTTTGAGGAATTTTGGTGAGGAAAAAACCCCCTAAACTTCCCCATTAGGGATGTTTTATTGGGGCTTTTCAATTTTAACCAATAATCAGAAGCCCTAACATAAGTAAATGAAATCAATCAGTAAATGTCCAGAGGAGTGAACACTAATATGATTTTTCAACCGTGACAAACACACAAATAGTGCAAATGATATAGACAGATACACATTTTTCAAAGCTGCTAGAGAAAGTAAAAGACTTCCCACAAAAGAAAAAGTAGAAAAAAACCCACCATATAATCCTTACCAGAACAGCAGTTTTAGCAGCAAAATGCAGTATGTCATAGTATGTTAGACCAGAATGGATCCAGATCCTTTGTACTCACAGGCCTTGTATGCAGGACCCTACTGTATGTATTATGACAGTTCCTATGGTTACTGATATGCGTAACAAACTCTGTATACACATGTTCATTTCTGCAGAAGACTTACTAGTGTATCATTTCGACAAATTTGCTGCTGTCGCCCATGCAGTTCTGTAAACTTTTCCATCGTATTTTATCCACTTTGTCCTTGGAATCTCTTCCTGTTTATAATTAAAAAAGACCCAGGATGGTGATCTTATCCTAATCTTAAATATCTGCTTTTTTCCCCCTAAAGTACATTACATGAATGTTTGAAGACCTTTATGCTAAGCTGAGGTTTCTTTTATCTTTCATCGCAGTCATGCCTGTGATTGTAACTTCGGCACAAAACCCTAAAAGCATGCTCTTTAGTAGACCACAAAAGGTCATGGAGTATGCAGCATAACGTCATTTTTCCTAAGCATAGCACAATGATTACTAATAGGAATAATAATTGTACAATCGATTCGATCTGGGAAGTCTTCTATGGAAGAGAGGGCTTCTGGGGGGAGGGTAAGAGAGGGGTTTGGATGCCTCTGTGGGGGTTGGGAACAGGGGGAAGGGTTGTTTAACGGGCGGGGAGGGGGTGAGTTTTTTTTGTAAAAGGGAGGGTTTTAGGAAAGCGACAGGGTGTTACTGTGGGACTTACTTTTTTTTTTTTTTAACTTTTGCCCTTGCGGGCCTGCCCCAGGGAGCAGGTTCACTTTGAAGGAGGGGCGGTGCTTTTTTGGGCTGTAGTGGCCCTTTAAGATAATGGTGACCCTAATTACTGTGGGAATGCCCCCTCTCCATGGAATGTGTCCCCTCCCGTGACAAAATATCACACTTACTAAATGAGCCCCAGGAGTTTAAGGTCCTGAAGGACCAGCTGTGGCTATTAGAGTAGATCCATTTCAAGGGTATTTTTTTCATGTGATGTCTATTTCTGTCTGATATGTTGGTATGGTATCTGTTTTTTTTCTTTGTTTTATTAGTGTGTGTCATCAAGTGTTTTCTCTGAATAGGGTCTGTCATGTTGCTTGTCTTTTCTCTTCTGGATGTAAGGGGTTTCTAGACCTTAAGAGTAGTATATAGGTTTTTCTATTCTTAATAAAAAGCGGAATCTTCTAGCAGTGAAGATGGGGTGTCAGGGTTTATCTGAAAGAATCGAAGGTCCACCCCCGAGAGGGTGAGTCATTATCTGATTAACCTAAAAAGGACTCCTTGAGTCCTGAGAGGGAGAGACAAAGGAAGCACTCAGGAGCATTTGAAGAGACCAGGGAGAGCAGCTAGGATCTACTTTGGGGCCTCTTGGATCTACAGGGGAGGTTGATTTCCTGTAAAACTGGAAAGGATGGAAGAACAGGGAGTCTAACCCAGATATCAGGGCGAGGTCTGCCTTTCACAAGCCCCACCTCCAGCAAGTAATTGTGCATGAGAGAAGAATGGGATTCTGCAGATTTCCCTTCAGGCTGAAGAGGTAAAAACTTTTCAGGAAAGACCAGGATCTTGTTGGATGGAAGGTGACTTAAGAAGCATAAGGAACTGCATTAGTCTTTGGTGATTTTTGAAGTCAAGAAGCTGTTTCCTGTTTTGATTGTGTACTCTGGACTGACTCCATATTTGCATTCTGAGATTTTTATTTGTGGTCCCTGTTAGGCCACTACATTCTGCTCTATGGGTGTAGTGGAGAATTTTCCAGCAAGGGGAGGTTCTGGGAAGTGTATCTAGATCAGTATTCTTCAAGGTAAGGCTCAACTACCAGTGGCAGCTCCTGAAGAAGAAAAGAAAAGAAAATATTTTCCTCCCATAAAAAATAATGAGACCTAAATAGTAAAGGTGAGGCTGTCTAGACTATGTTCTCTTCTGAGACCTCTAGGAATAGAATAGCGACCTCTAGGAACTTAATATAAAGCCACATAGCCAAGTCTTCTGTCACAGTTTGGCTGGCTGGCATCAGGGATCACCCCCACAGAAGTAATGCAGGGCTGCAGGGCAGGACTGTAGGTGGTCTTCTGCCTAGCCAGCTCTCTCCCTCGCAGGTTGAGCCCTTGGGTTCTAGGGGCTGGTAGGACTTGCCTTCTGCAGAACATCATGGTGCCGGTGCCTAGTGGGAATTGGATAAAGGCACAGATTTGGAGCTGAATGCAGGAACAAGCTGGGAGCTGGATACAGGCACTGACTGGGGCAGGATACAGACACAAGCTGGGAGCTGGATGCATGCAGGGACTGGAGTCTGGGCTGATGCTGAGGGCAGGAAGGAGCTGGATGTAGGCAGGGCTGGAAGCAAGGCTGGTACTGAGGGCAGCAGGAGTTGGAACTAGGTACAGACTGAGAACAGGAAATAGGGTCCAACTAGGAGCTGGGACTAGGTACCAGCACGATGGAAACAAGGCTAGAGTTGAGGGCAAGACAAGGGCAGGACTAGACAAGGACTGGCAAGGACAGGACTAGACAAGGACAGGACTAGACAAGCAAGAGGAAACAAAAAAAACTCAAACAGGTCACATGATTGACTAGGTACAGCTAGGGGCCCCAAAGGCCACAAGGTAGGGCAGAAAAGCCCAAGAGGGAACTGAGCATGTAGAAGGCCAGGAGGCCTGGAAGGGCCCAAAGCAAGGCAGATAGGCCTGGAATGCCATAGATCAAGGCAGGAGGCCAGGGTAGGGCACAAGGCAAGGTAGAATGGTAAGACGAAGGTGGCCAGGTCAAGGAGCTGAGGTGTCTCAATGAAAAGGCGCAGAGGAAATGGACAGCCTGTGTTAAGTAGGGTTGGAACTGAGGCGTCATGTGATCAGTGAGGAGGCAACTTGCCCAGCTGTAAGCGAGGCTCCCGAGGACCGCTGGTGGAGAGGAGGATGTGCAGCAGGCAGAAACATAACATTTTCATAAGATCTCTGTGCAGGCAGATATTCTGGCTGGTTATGTTTAGGGCAGGTATATTTGACATTTGCAAGAATGTATTTGGCTGATGTTCTGTTTTGTTTCTTTATATTTTTGTTTGGTCTGTATATTGTATTATGTATGTTTTATTGTATGCCACTTAGGGCTTTGGCGTAAGCGGCCTAGAGATGTTGTAAATAATAAATAAAAAAATAAATGAGTGAATAGCTATTTGTGAGCATATCTGGAAGAGGAGTGAAACTCAATAATGGAGTTTATAGGCTGGCTTTGCCTTCTGTGTGTTTCCAATAACTTTTTAAAGGCTCTTCTGAATGTATTTTTGAGAGTTTCAAAACTGAATAGCTGTTGAATACCTCCTTTTATAACATTTGATAAAACTTGCTATTCGGATGCTAGTTTCCTAATGGTGACTCAAACTTCCATGGGTGAATGGAGCTCTATATTATTTTGTGATTGGTGAAAATCTATGACATGCTTTAGATAAAGATAATTATGAGAAAGACTTAATATTATTATTAATGTTATTACCTTTGATTTGCTTCCTCTGTGCTTGTTTAGTGAGTTGAGCAGCTGGAATCCGTGAGATAGCTCTCTCATCAGTGCTTTCCACTGGGTACCTTGGAGTTCTGTGAGAGTCTGATGCAATGGTAGTTTTGGGAATGAAATCAGTCAGAACTAGAACCATCTCCAGTATCTTCAGGGAAGACAAAATGGGTTTATAATGGGCTATGATGTTCTAGCTATATTATCTCATTTATAATATGGTTATGATGTTCTAGCTATATTATCTCATTTATAATATGGTTATGATGTTCTAGCTACATTATCTCATTTATAATATGGTTATGATGTTCTAGCTACATTATCTCATTTATAATATGGTTATGATGTTCTAGCTATATTATCTCATTTTTAATATGGTAAATCTGCGATATTCTTCTTTGGCATGATACTATAAAATCTTTCAGACACCTTACAGCATAATTCATTACAGCGATTGTATACATATAAACATACAATACAACATATTCATCAGCTTTAGGCAGAGATACCAACTGACCCAATTTTGACAAGATGACTTAGTTTAAACCAGTGCTGGTTTCAATGACACTCCCATGTGATGTACCATCGTACCTGTTGTGCTGATTTTAGATTGGAAAAAGCAGAGGCTAGAAATACCAGCATACATTGGATGTAAGGTCAAAAGTTCGCTGTCCTGTCTGGCTACAAAGTTAGTATATTTGGTTATTCTAATATTATACTGTAAGCAACTTTACAGCTCTTTAATCATGGTGCTAAAGATCATATCATTGAAGCTTCATGTTTGATTTACAGACATTTGTTAGTGCAAGGGTTCACAATATCATGGTTAGTCAATTTTGTTCCCTGAAATTACAGCAATGTCTTATTGTATACTAACTGTGCACTGATTTTTTTTTTGTGTCGTTTTCGTTTCAGGTCGTTATCTGTTTGATTTTGGTTTTTAAATGGTTTGGGAGGTGTTCATTTTGAATTTTCCTAATTTCGAAATTAGTGCGCACTAACTAGTTTTCCTAATTTTGGAGTTAGTGCGCATAGACAGGACTTAGTGCGCGCTAACTGGATGTTAGCGCACACTAACTATAGTTAGTGCACACTAACTAAAAATGTTACCATTGTCAGTTGGGGAGCAGTTTGTTAGCTAGAGGTATGGCTCTGCATTCCCATTAGTTGTCTCCTTAGTTACTTGTTTGTGTTACCAAAGTTGCAAGGTGGTATTTATAGGAGGATGGCCAGTGTCTATTAACAAGTGTAAACAACAAATGATGTAATAATAGCATCAAGTTCTAGTCAGCAAAAGCATGTACTGCAAATGCATATTTATAATTTGCCAATCCCTTCGTATTTTAGAAAAGGGGACATGGCATTTTGGGATATGCATACTTTGAATTCCCCTGGTGTAAATCTGTGTGTTTGGGGGTGGGGGGGGGGGGGCGTGACTGGTGACCAGGGGAAGTGACTTGGGTGAATCCAGTTTGTGCACACTAAAGCCGTTAGTGTGCATTAAGTCCCATTAGTGTGCACTAATGGCCAAATTTTAAAAAACCTCATGCGTAAAATCCAGTGGTTACTATGCAGGGGCAGTCTGGGGGGTGGGGAGGGCCGGTCCAGGGGGCAGGGCAGGGTGGGGCTGGAGGTGGCCGGTACAGCAGCCATTTGGAGGAGCAAAAGATACAACAAAAAAAATAGGGGTAGCTAGGATAGGGATGGGGGTGGGGAGGAGAGGGGAAAGGGAAGGGAGGTTAGGGTAGGGAAGTTTCCTCCCAGTCTGCTCCTTAATTGGAGCAGACTGGGAGGGAACTGGGTAAGGCCGTGATGTGTTGCCATGTGAAAATTGCACTATTCCACCCCCCCCTTGCACGTGCCGCCCCAGATTTTATAACATGTGTGTATGTAGTTTTAAAAATCTACCCCTAAGTCCCATTAGTGTGCACTAACAAGAAATAATCATTTTTCCGAAATGTCATTTTTTTTTTCATTTTGTGGTGCTCCCAAAACAAGTCAAAATACAGAATTTCATTGACATTGTCTATTTCTTTGAAAATGAATGCACATTTCTACTAACTTGTGTCATCACTGTGACAGGATCATCCAGGAGTGTTTGTAAACCCAGACTCCAGAATGCCCCATTCTCCCTGGCAAAGTGTTAAGGGCCAAGTATAAGCCATTCTATCCTTTTTCTTGCTTTCTTTCATGTCCAGAAAAGTGGTTTAAAAGAGGTTTGCTGCTAAGTAGGCATATCTGAGACAGAATTGAATACTATAAGATAATACTGAAAATCTGGCTGATATAGGATAGAATGATGTATGTATGCATGATGACATTATCACACAGGCTTTTTAGTGGACTTTAGCTTACATCTGTTTGTATATATAGGGTGGTGTGATGCAGACATGAAATAAATGTTTAAAACCAGCAGCTTGAAGAGGAAAAAATCCTTTTCATTCAGACCAGCAAATAATAAAAGAGTAACATATATCTTATGGAGGGAGCAATAGATTACCATGCAGTGGAATAGGAACAGCTCTCTCAAAGATTCCTCACTTATAACAGGGTCGAAATAGGTCACCACTTCTAACCTATACACCAATGACTAACTTCGAGCTAGAATTTACTAAGTTGTGATAAGGCAATATCACAAGTTAAATAGCATGTATTGCACGTTAAATACTGTTTATTATGTGATATTGCCATATTGCGACACTATCACGGCACTATGTGCGTTATCATGCAATATAACACAAAATTTCCTACCCTTACGGAAATTAGATGCTTTGCATGCATAAATTGCCTTATGTATGCAAAGCAGCTTATGCATAAGCAATCCAGTGTTAATAAAATGACATGGTTAACTTAGAAAAAAGTCAGCTCTGTTATTTTAGTGTGTTTGAGGGAGCTGTAGGTATTTTCCCGAGGGAGCATCTGGTTGCTAATGTGGGCCCGGAGTGCTCTTATCATGTGACAGGGCCAAGGTAAAGTTGACGCCATTTTGAAAAATGGTATCAACAGTCCCAAATCTTTAAAAGCCAGAACAGGTCCCTCGGTGGGGCCGGGGTGTTTTCTTGCACCCAGCCAGGTCTGGGGAAACAGACCCAGGCTATGTGGCTGAGGTCTGATGCCTGGACCTTGCCCCAGTCACATGGCTGGGACAAGGTCAGGTCTACACCATTTTGAAAAATGGTGCTGACTGGGGTGAGTGTGATGGAGTGCCCCGGCCCCACCCTTTTAAAAATGTAGGGTGTGCGGGAGAAGGGTTGGGGGTGGGGAGGTACAAGATGGGATCCCAGGACCTTTTTTTTGTTTTGGCACTTGGGGAGGTGGGAGGAAGCCCAGAAGATCTTATATATTTTTGGGCCACTTTGGGGGGGGGGGGGATTTGGGAACTGCAAGGGGAGGCCCTGGCACAATTTACATTCTATTTTGAGCACCTTGGGGGTGGAGAGGCTACAGGGGAGGGCCGCCCGATGTGTGTTTTTTTTAAAATTGGGTTGGAATTATTTTTGTTTACCAAAGTCAAATATATATATCTGCGAAAATTATTTCTAAGCCCTGAATTTGGGCAAACTGAATCCTGAGTGAAGTCTTTGAAAAAAAAAAAAAAGGAACCTCTAGCTGACATTGAACACAATCTAGTTGGGTTGCATAGCACGGTATCTCCACACACGCCCGGAGTATATGACTGCCTACCTGTGCCACTAAGTATGGTGGGTTCTGACAATGAATTAGTCTCTCGACGCATCCCTTGTCCACTTTACTGCACCAGTGCATTACCTGCAAACAAAAGGGAAAATATGAATTATTACATTTGCTAGGACTTGGATCCACAAAAATCAAAAGCTGTTGTATATATCTTTTTTCCTTCTGAGAAATCTAACCATGGTCGTGCTGGGCCAGTACCTGGTTCTTGGCATGTTTCAGATTGTTCCTCACTGCTTCCAGTTCACTTCTCGCTGTCTCTAGTTTCTCATTAATCTCATGTACAAAGGATCTGCTGTTAACCTCCTTCATGTGGTAGAAGGCTTCATCATATTCATCCAAGTCATCTGGAAAATAAAGATAGGATGAGCTCTTCTATTTATGCTCTGCGTTTTGTTTTGTGTTATCTGCTGCTGTTTTGCTCCAGTGTTTACACTGTGGAGAAGGAGCAGCTAGCTTTCCTTTCCTTTATTTAATATTTGTTTAATCACCTTTCAAGTAAAAAAAAAAAATCAAAGCAGTGAACAACATAACCACATACAGTATGTATTTAAAAATAAAATTGAAATTAAAACCATAAAACAAGACAAACATTATAAAATGAAGCAGGTACAGCAATGGGCAGAGTAGCAAGGAAACCAGGGCTCAAATCCTACTTCTCACTCTGACGCTCTTTAAGGGTCACTTACTAACTCTTGAGATTTCTTGTGGGGACCACTAATTTTGTGTGCAATTTTTCGACCAAGGTAGATTAGCAGGGCAGAGAAATTGTGTTTGAAATTTCCTGCAAAAAAGTAAGCATAGCATGAAACGTAGCTATCATTTCAGCTAAAACTGGCCCGCCAAGACATTTTCATAAGCTGGTTTTAGCCAGTCATAATTGAGCTGCTTTAAATGATATTGCATCGTAGCAGCTCATTAATCTTGAATATGGATAAAATTCCACTTGTAGCAAGCTAGGAGACAAATTTTTCACAAACTGGGTTTTGTGTGCAAAATCTATAACCAGTGTGCTTTATTGCAAATTGAGGGGCGGATTTTAAAAGCCCTGCTCGCGTAAATCCGGGCGGATTTATGCGAGCAGGGCCTTGTGCGCCGGCGCGCCTATTTTCCATAGGCCTGCCGGCGCGCGCAGAGCCCCGGGACTCGCGTAAGTCCCGGGGTTTTTTGTCGGGGGTGGGGCCGATCAATGTGGCGTTTTGGGGGCGGGACGCGGCGTTTCGGGGGTGGGCCCGGGGGCGTGGTTTCGGCCCAGGGGCATGGCCGCGCCCTCCGGAAACGCCCCCGGGTCCTGTCTCGGCGCGCTAGCGGCCCGCTGGCGCGCGGGGATTTACTTCTCCCTCTGGGAGGCGTAAATCCCCGGACAAAGGTAGGGGGGGTTTAGATAGGGCCGGGGGGGGTGGGTTAGATAGAGGAAGGGAGGGGAAGGTGAGGGGAGGGCGAAAGCGAGTTCCCTCCGAGGCCGCTCCGATTTCGGAGCGGCCTCGGAGGGAACGGAGGCAGGCTGCGCGGCTTGGCGCGCGCCGGCTGCCCAAAATCGGCAGCCTTGCGCACGCCGATCCTGGATTTTAGCAGCTACGCGCGTATCTACTAAAATCCAGCGTACTTTTGTTTGCGACTGGTGCGCCAACAAAAGTACGCGAACGCGCATTTTTTGAAAATCTACCCCTATGTGCACTCTTTAGGGAATTAGCACACAAAACACCATTTGCAAAAAATTTAGCTTCTTAGTACATTCTCTAATATGTCATTCCTGGCATACAATCACAATTGCGATTCAAGCTTTGTATTCCAGTGGCAAATTACCCTGTCAAGATCATTTACATTCAACCCTTTCAGATGGACGAGATTAATATTTTATCTAAAATGAGTCCTTGAAAGTGGGCCCTAAGAATGATAGGAAACCAGTGGAGTTGTGTAAAGTGACATGCCACAGTTTGGATGGGGCAAGGAGGGGAGCAGCAGCATCCTACACACACTGAGGATGAGATTTGAGGCTTGAGTAATGAAATGCGTAACGCTGGCAGACCTTCTTTCAGCAGGTCCTGGATTTCTTCGTCATCTTCTGAGTCAGCATCATGTTGAGAGAGGAATACCTGAAGAGTCTCATCACCTCTGCCTTTCTCACCACAAAGCAAAAACAAAAGAAATAGATACAAATCATGCAACAATGGCTTGTTTCTCTATTATTTACTACTAATTGTTAAACTTTTAAGGACGATATTTATTTATTTATTTATTTGCACATCTTATATTCCTTAAATCCGAAACGTTCAGCGCAGATTGGAAATATACATTCATAAATTAGACAAACATCATGACATTAACATCAATAAAACAATAATGAAAATGTAAAATAATATATAATTTATATATAAGAGAATAAATCATAATATTAAACAGCATCACAAAAATCTTCATACCCTACCTGAAAAAGCCTGCATAAATAAATCTGCTTTAACTAATTTGCGAAATTTTAATACTCCTGTTCCTGTCGAAAGCACAATGGTAAAGTATTCCAAATTACTGGTGCCACAATTGAAAAAGCCCTCAATCTAATTCTGTGAAGTTGATAACGGCACTCGTAATAAACACTGAGAAACAGAACAGAGGGAATGAGCAGGTGTATACCTTACTAACTTATATGATAAACAATATAAATCTACATACAAGGCCTTATGAATGATGGTGTATCACTTGAACTGAATTCTTTCAGCTATCGGTGACCGTTCCACGTCATAAAGCAAAACTAATTGTCACAGCAGCATTCTACGTCCATGTGCGTGCGCGGTTCCCAGCGCACGCTCATGGACGTGCCGATTTATAACATGCGCGCATCGCCGCGTGCATGTTATCAAATCCGATACCCGCGCGCGCATGCGTGCACGATTTTGCATTGGTGCATGCACGTGCCTACGGGTACTCACGTGTGCGGGGGGAGGGGGGAGTTTTTAACACACGCATGGTGATGCGATCGGGCCTTTGCCCGGTTCTCTCCCAGTCTGCTCCTTTATTGGAGCAGCTGGAACTTCCCTATTCCCCTAACTAACCTTCCTCCCTTTTCCCCTCTCCACCCTGACCCCTAAACATGCCCTAACTATCCTATTTCTTTTGTTTCAGAACTTACCCGCTCCACAGACCAGGAATAAGTTCTGCGCGCTGGACCTACCTAGTCATCTAAATCAGCGTGTCTAAGGGCGCTGTCCCAGCTAGCCCCTGCCCCACCCCTGGCCAGCCCCTTTCCACAAACCTGGTACTTCCACGCGTACCGGCAGATACGCGCGTGGCCGGGCCACTATGAAAATGTGCTCGGTGTATGCACAGCCCGGCCACGCGCGTATCTGCTGGTAATAGTGCGCGCCAGCGTTTAAAAATTCCCCCTTAATTACAGAGCTTTCAGTAAACTAGCTGGCAAACCTAAAAAAAAAAAAATGGAATTACAGTAGTCTAAATGATTAAGTACAAGTACCTGTACTACACATCTGAAATTCTCTAACAACAGCACTCGCCTTGGAGGCCTTAATAATCTAAGCTTATAAAAAGCTGTCCGAGCCACTTTATTAACAGAAGCTTTTAAAGACAGTGAAGAGTCCAACAAATCTGAGAATTTCCCCCTGCTTCCTGGCTATATTTTGTCCGTGCAACTCGTTACTCGTACAAAATTGTACTCCTTCAGCCTGGATCATAGAAACAGCCTACCATGAACAGGACCCACAACTTTTACAACAATTTAAAGGTATCAGGAGGGTGGAATGGTTAGGGTTGAGGTGGGGGTAGAGGAGAGGGGGTCCATGAGAGCAAATTTTGGTAGAACTGGACAGAGAGAAAGAGAGAAGGAGGCCAGCGCTGGCCTTTTAAAATTACCTTTTTAAAGATGAGTTTGAGGGGTCTGCAGGCTCGGCCTGGCAGAGCCCTGGATTTTGAGCTCAGTTGTATGGGCCAGTGATAGGGCTACTAGGCCTGCAACCATTTTTTTTTTAACTGCAGCTCTACTTAAAATCAGTTGTATTCTTTGAATGTAGCCAGTTAAGCTAAAGTTATCTGGGAACATGCTCCTGCATCATTTTAGACCCACTCTCAGGCATACAGGCCGATACAGTACAGTGCGCTCCGATTAAATTTGTTAGCTCCGATGGAGCGCACTGTTAGCCGGCATTTGGACGCATGTTTTCAATGTGCTAGCTTTACCCCTTATTCAGTAAGGGGTAATAACTCATCCAAAACGTGCGTCCAACCCCTCCCCCCCCCCGAACCTAATAGTGCCCGCAACAGGCAAATGCATGTTGATGGCCCTATTAGGTATTCCCGCGCGATTCAATAAGTAAAATGTGCAGCCAAGCTGCACATTTTACTTTCAGAAATTAGGCGCTAATTTCTCTGGGCACCGGGAAAGTGCACAGAAAAGCAGTAAAAACTGCTTTTCTGTGCACCCTCCGACTTAATATCATGGCGATATTAAGTCGGAGGTCCCGAAAGTTAAAAAAAGTAAAAAAAAAAAAAATTGAAATAGGCTCATGGGTTGAAAACCGGACGCTCAATTTTGCCGGAGTCCGGTTTCCGTACCCGTGGCTGTCAGCGGGTTTGAGAACCGACGCCGGCAAAATTGAGCGTCGGCTGTCAAACCCGCTGACAGTTGCCGCTCCTGTCAAAAAAGAGGCGCTAGGAATGCGCTAGTGTCCCTAGCGCCTCTTTTTATCGCGGGCCCTAATTTAAATAAATTAATTTACTGAATGTGCGCAGAGGAGAGAATCCTATGCGCGCGCTGGGAGAGCGGGCGCTTGCCCGCTCTCCCGCGATTTTTACTGTATCAGCCCGATAGATAGAGATAGCCAAATAACATATTCGGCTACCTGTATATAATCAGAGTTAACCAGATAAATTATTCAGCCAACTCATCCCCACCCCAGAATGCCCCTAATGCACCCCTCTCTTATTCAATTAAAACTTAACCAGATAATGATTTATTCAGCTAACTTTTAGCCAGATCAGTAAAGGGGATATTCCAAACTCACCATTTAGCTAGATAACGTGTGAGCTACATTTAAGATGGGAAGTCAAGCAGTACTGAGAGGAGAATATGACAAGAGAAGTTCCAAGAATTTAGAGACTATGCAGCGGATTTAGGAATGCATCGATTATATTTACATGTTGTATGAGGACATTTTCACATTATGCCTTGTCATATGATTTGATGATAGAGGATATGTTTTATGTAAAATTAGTTTTTATGTAGTGGAATAGGAACTGTTTGTATTAGGTATGGAGCGTGTGAATGGTGTGATCACAGGGTAGGATTCGCCGAATTATAGAATTTGTAATTTGAATATTATGTAAGTAGGGAATTTGTAAAATGATTAAATTTGTTATTTAAAAAAAAATAAGGGCTTTCTCTTTTTGTTTTTTTGTATGAAAGGGTTTTTTGGCCAGAGTGCCACAGCAGTGCCTTTTCGATGTGGCAGCGGTGCTTGGGCCCTAAAATAAGTTGGAGAAGGCTGCTTTTAGGTCTGGGTATTTGGCGTCTTCAAAATTTGGCATCCTAGGCAGCTGCCTATGTTTCCAATGCCTAAATCCGGGCCTGGATATTGGTCATTGGGAGATGTTGACTCTACATGAAACAGTCAAAGAAAAACCCATCTTTGCTCGCACCGGGGGCTGCACTCTACAAGACAAACTGGTTTCCCCTACACATAACCCTAGAGCAGTCCAGGAGATGCAATACAAAGGACCACATCAGTGAGGAAAATGTGTGACGTGTGAAAACTGTTTAGTAATTACAACATTCTCGCATCCTTTCTATGGCAATGCAGTATCGTCTGCTGGGTGTTTTGATTGCGAGGCAAAGCAAATAATATATGCGATTGTGTAGGGGCATTCCATGAAGTTAGCAAGTAGCACATTTAAGACTAATTGGAGAAAATTTTTTTCACTCAACGCACAATAAAACTCTGTAATTTCTTGCCAGAGGATGTGGTTAGTGCAGTTAGTGTAGCTGGGTTCAAAAAAGGTTTGGATAAGTTCTTGGAGGAGAAGTCCATTAATGGCTATTAATCAATTTTACTTAGGGAATAGCCACTGCTATTAATTGCATCAGTAGCTTGGGATCTTCTTAGTGTTTGGATAATTGCCAGGTTCCTGTGGCCTGGTTTGACCTCTGTTGGAAACAGGATGCTGGGCTTGATGGACCCTTGCTCTGACCCAGCATGGCAATTTCTTATGTTCTTATGTTCTTGTCATAAGATAAATGTCAGTCACGCAAAACATGCCATCAAATCATGGTTTGTTCAACATAAAAGCTGCATCCATACAAATAAATTAGAAGCTCCTTTAGATAAACAATGGCAGGTACAACCCCGCGATTTATTAGAACAAGGTTTTTTTTTGTCATACAACAGCTGACATTAAAACGAGGAGGAAATATAATAGCCCTTTTATCTCAATGCAAACAATTTTTCATGGCGTACAGTTCAACCTTATGGGCTAAGCCTAGCTATAGAATGGGAAGTCTTTTTATAAGCGGTTTGACAAACAGTGATTTAGATGATTAGGTAGGCCGTTTTTCAGTATCTGTGGTGAACGCCCTGCTGTCCCTAATCAGCTGTCCCTGCAAAGGCAGAGAGCTAGACGAAGACAGAGGAAACCCGGGTATCAGGAACAATCCTGCAGCACTACATGTCCCAGATTCCCCTTTGCTGAGGCGGGGGGGGGGGGGGGGGGGCGTGGGCATGGAGGTAGGAGGGACCAAGCCCGAAGGTCCTGGGTTCCTAGGGAACCAACACGGAGGGGTGAGTTTGACCTAGATTGGGAAGAAGCCGAACTGAGGGAGGGAGAGGTTGATTACAAAGAGGAAACAGAACCAGAGCTGATGGAAGTAGAAGAGGAGGAGGTTTCTGGGGTGAATGGCAGAGAAAAGGAGATGACAAGAGATTTGCCTGGTGAAAATGAAGAACTGATGATGACGTCAGAGTAACTTACAAAGGGGTAAGAAAATAAGAACATAAGAAATTGCTATGCTGGGTCAGACCAAGGGTCCATCAAGCCCAGCATCCTGTCTCCAACAGAAGCCAAACCAGGCCACAAGAACCTGGCAATTACCCAAACACTAACGGGCGGATTTTAAATGCCCTGCTCGCGTAAATCCGCCCAGATTTACGCGAGCAGGGCCCTCGCACGCCTATTTTGCATAGGCCGCCGGCGCGCGCAGAGCCCGGGACGCGCGTAAGTCCCGGGTTTTTTTTAAAGGGGGCGTGTCGAGGGCGTGTCAGGGGCGGGGCCGAATGACGCAGCATTTCAGGGGTAGGACCGGGGCGTGGCGCCGGCCCGGGGGCGTGGTCGAGGCCTCCGGACCAGCCCCCGGGTCGGATGACGGCGCGCCACCCAGCATGAGGATGTTTTATTGTAAGACAGTGCAAATGATCCACTTGAGTCTTACAGCTGTTTTGCTGTCCCACACAGGAAGAATCCTGAATCCGGGTCTGCAGTACCCAGAGCTGGCCGCATGCCTGTTTCAGAGAGGACACTGAAGAATGGGGGCTACATGAGCTTTTTCCTTCTTCGCAGCAAAAGAATTTTAGAAAAGAAAAAAAAAATTACCAAGAACTGCCTTCAGTCTCTCCACAGCTGATGCCTTGGTGATCAGTTTGTTTAGGATGTCGGCCACCGTGATCTTGGCTTCCGTGAATTCTGTGCCAAGACGGCTGACAGTTTCCTGGGTCACTTTTGCATCTCTTCTGGTCTGAGCGAGCGTTCCTAGCCCCGTCCTGATGGAAGGAAGAATCATGTGAGCCTATGTGCAGTGCACCACAAATCCATACTGCATAGGAGAATCCCTGCAGGTCTAAAGCTCTCTCCTCCATATATACATAAATACATGTAATTTATTCTCTTGCATCATGTTAGACATTGGATGAAGATTTGGGGGGATACCAGTAACTTTAAATAACCACAAAAAAAAATTATTTGTTGGCCCTTGGCTTTCGGGAAGAGACTTCCCCACGTCACTTTTATTTCTCCACTAATTTAAGCCTCAATAACGTGATTAATTCACCAGTCATGGAGCTATCTGTGTAAGTCCGGCCTCATAGGAAGCTTCTCAACCAACCGTACACAGCTGGGAGAAACCAAGTAGAATAGCAATAAATAATCTAACACTGAGAGAAAACATTAATAGAAAGAAAATGGCAACCATCAAGCCCATATGCTGTAGGGAGTAGTGCTTTGCTTATTTTTTAAGGATCTTTACATTTTAATTTACAGTATGTTAAACAGCAAGGGGATCATTTTTTACCAGCCCGCATACATTTAACATCAAATAGGTGCATGTTACACCAAGTTTCAAAGTAAACTTGATGTGTGAAACTTTTGCTTTGAAAATTAAACCACCCAAACTACCCGTGCACTATTTCACCTGCTATAATGTGTGTAGAGATTTATCAGAAACTTTGCATGCATATTTTAGGAAATGCAAAAGTGTGGAGGTCAGTGCAAACCTCCTCCTCACCAGTCACTGGGAACACCTCTCACTTCAGGTAAAATTATACATACACAGGACTTACATATGGCTGTACACCAGCCTGTTTAGGGGGCAGTTTTATACCAGACCAATTCTCTGGGTAAAGCACTGTTTTACCCATGGAAATGCCTTTGAAACTTGTTCTTCCTATTTAGATTTTTATATTCTGCTTTTTGACCCTTCAAAGTGTACATCAAAGCAGATTACATTCAGGGACTATAGGTATTTCTCTATCCCCCCACAGGGCTTATAATCTAATTTTGTACCTGAGGCAACAGAGGGTAAAGTAACTTCCCCAAGGTCACAAGGATGACCTTGGGATTTGAATGCTGGTTTCTGTGGGTCATAGCCTGCTGCTCTAACCACTAGGCTACTCCTCCACTCCTAGATTTAACACTAAATATTTTCCATTATTAATGTAACTGTCCCTATTTCATTGCCTCCAGGTGCTCTCACAGGTAGGAGGCTGTTCTTCCACCAGATCAGCCAATCAAAAAATGCCAGATCCACCTGCATGCTTTGGAATGACCTTGTCTCAGGGGCACTTGACTTCACTGGAAAAGGATAATATGAAAATGTAAAAGTAAATTTCTTCACATTATGATAAAAAAATATCCACTATTATAGTTCTCAAGAGGTATAAAGCACATAAGCTCGGATTTATTTAGGGTCTTCACCTCATCACAGAGTGAGATAAAACTCACAAAAAAAAAAAAAAAGCCCATGATATTTTAAAACCTAAAATAACTGTTAAATAGTGAAAAACATCTAGTTTAATTAAAAAAGACAAAGTACACTAGATAAAAGGAAAAGTCCACTTACTTTAGCTTTCTTACTAAATCTTCTTGCTCTGCTCTCTTTCTCAGATAAATAAATGTGAAATTATCCAAGAAGATCTGTAACGTGCTCGGCCCAAGAAAACTCTCATTCCTCATATTGTTTGTCTTCTCAGGGTTTAAGAGTTGGAGTCTTTCCTGAAAACAAGTTTTAATGCATAATTAAGTAATATCTAACAAAATATATAGGGATTTCCACATCGCACCTTATTTTTGTTCTTTAGTGGGTTCAGAGGGGCTGCTGACTGGTGCAATGTCTCAACATAAGTTTCACTTTTTTGGGGGCAGTGAGGAATTGGGCCTTGCGGCCTGGAAGGATTTTTTTGTATTTCATCAGTTATATGTTGAACATAGCCGGCAAATATTCAGGCATATAGACCGTGTAACTTTAAACATAACCAATGTATTCAAATATAGCTATTTAGGTTTAAAGTTATCCAGGCAAACTTCCCTGGATAACTTTCACTGCGTATCTTCAGTGGGAGGATTGACCCGCTGAATATCAGTCACAAGTTATCTAGTTAACTTTATTTATTTATTTATTAGCTTTTCTATACCGATGTTCCTGTAAAATATACATATCACAATGGTTTACAATGCAACTAAAATGTTCGCTCAGGGCGATACAGAGAACAGAGGTAGCAATTAACAGTAAAAAAACAGTAAAAACGGGACGTAGCCTGTTCACTCGCCAGCTTCCTGAATATGGATCTCTATGGGCCGGATTTTAAAAGGTACGCGGGCAAACATTTGTGCATACAACCTGGCGCGCACAAATGTACACCCAATTTTATAACATGCGTGCGTAGCCGCGTGCATGTTATAAAATCCAGGGTCGGTGCATGCAAGGGGGTGCACAATTGTGCAACTTGCGTACGCCGAGCCGCGCAGCCTTCCTCCGTTCCCTCCGAGGCCGCTCTGAAATTGGAGCGGCCTCGGAGGGAACTTTCTTTCCACCCCCCACCTTCCCCTCCCTAACCCGCCCCCCAGCCCTACCTAAACTCCCTTACCTTTATCCTATAAGTTGCGCCTGCCTCTGGGTAGGCGTAGGTTGCGCGCGCCGGCCAACGGCTGGTCCGCGATCCTGGGCACAGCAGCAAATGGCTGCTGTGTCTGGAGGCTCCTGCCCCGCCCCACCCCTTTTTTCAAGCCCCGGGACATACGTGCGTCCTGGGGCTTGCACGCGTTGCTGAACCTATGCAAAATAGGCTCAGCGCGCGCAGGAGCGGGTTTTCAGGGTTACGCGCGTAACCCTTTGAAAATCCGCCCCATGTGAATAAATAAGTCAGCCCAGGTTGGAACTACAATGGATATCCAAGTCTGTATTTTTTGGGGGGGAAATTTAACAAGTAGAAACCCCACACAGGGACACTACTAAGGAGCCTATGGCTGAAGTGAGAAAACACCTGGGGTCTATTTCACTAAATACCAACCTAATTGGAATGACAACTGAGACTTATCAGACCTCCCATGAACAACAAGCTACATCTAATTTATTCTGCAAACACTGATTGCCTATCAGAATATGTTAACTGTGCATACATCTGCATAGGAGCCATCTTTAATGACCTGAGACTTAATGACCTTAAGTAGCCCAGTCATCCTGCTGTGACTGCCAAGAAGGAAATTGTTCTGATTGGTGTTCAACTGCCAATAGGAAAACTGTTCTTCTTGGTTGATCTTAGACAGTATGTTGAGAGAAAGTGCAAGATGTTTTCCTGCTCTTTTTAGGAGGGAAGTGAGCTGATCTGATCCACTCTGCTGGTTCACTCTAAGGATCTTGGCATGAGCTGGTAATAGTTAGATCCCCCCTGAATCTAGGCTGCTTTTCTGAAAGGACTGACGTGTGCAAGGAGCATGTATCTAAGTTTTCAATAACAGAAACGTTTTAAATTGTAATACTAGCTCCTTGCAAGTTCCAGATGGTGGATTTATTAATTTTTTTCTTTTATTTACAATTATTTATCGACTGCACACTCCAAAAGATCATGGCAGCTTATAAAAGTAAAAACAAACTAAGATAAAGCATTAAACATACAATAAAGTAACAAACCCATCACTGGAAACAAGACTTTAACAGATGATATTGTGATTCAGATAACTTTATTGGCATGACAATTTTACATGTTACCAAGGTAGTATACATAATGATTAAAATAAAGAATAAAGAAAAATAACAGCGGGATGACAGAAAGCACAACATGGACATACTCAGGTTTTGGTGCTGGCCCATATTGTACCTGGTCAGGTTTCATTTCTGGCCTGGTGGCAGGATACCACTTATTTTCTTGCTGTAGCTGCTGTTTCTCCTCTTTCCCACAGGATTAGACAGAGCTTTTCTTGCTCATTCTTTAATGGGAAGCCTTTGATTTTCTCGGCGTCTCTGACATTAGGGATGTGTATTCATTTTGAACAAATGCGCAATCCGTAACGTATAGGTCCCTATTCGTTGCATTCGTGGGGTTCCGAAATGTATGGCGAACCCCCACGAATGCAACGTATCATTAACAAATAAACCCCCTACCCTCCTGACCCCCCCCCCCCCAAGACTTGCCAAAAGTCCCTGGTGGTCCAGCGGGGGTCCTGGAGCAATCTTCTGCACTCGGGCCGTCGGCTGCCGGTATTCAAAATGGCACCAATAGCCTTTGCCCTTACTATGTCACAGGGGCTACCGGTGCCATTGGTCAGCCCCTGTCACATGGTAGGAGCAATGGACAGCTGGTGCCATCTTATCTAGAACAATTTTTTCCGCCTTCCTCATTTATGCTCTACCATTTTGGTTAGATGAGCAAATAAGATTCCCTACCTGGTTCACACCCAGCACCCCTTCCTTCCCATGTCTAACCACAAAGCTTTGTAATAATCTAAATAGCCACCAATATTATTATGGCTATTTCTCAAACATGTGGTCTCCTAAGTATCTTGCGCAACCTGCCAGACAGACCTGGCTACATGAGCAGCTGCATTTCCTTAGGCAAGTTTCTTTCATCCTCCCACTTTATGTACCCTCAATGCTGGGCCTCAGAACCCAGAACAAGTGACTGAATGAAGCAATCTGACAAAAGTTGTAATAGCTTTGCTTGAGACATAGATGACAGTAACTCGATCAAACTATGACCTTTAATCCTTTATTCTGGATCTTTTGCAAGCTATGATATCTTTCATTGGATCAGAGCAAGAATAATCTAAAGATACTGTAGTATATCATTTCTAAGACCATATAGGCCCCTTCTTCAGAAGTGAATCATTCTTATCATTGGCCCAATTACAGGTAGCACAACCTTAAAAAAAAATCAAGTTATCTTCAGGACCAACAGAACTATTGGAATTCTGCATCCCTTTGAGGTGAAATTTGCTGATTTACTTACTACTATAACTGGGTCATTATTTTTTACCTGGATAATTTCTTTGGAATATGGAAAATCACTTTGATCCATCTTTTCCACGGTGTCTGTCTTTTCACTACCTTTCTCAAGGCAAGTCATTGACATCTTGTCACCATGGCCTCCGACCCAAGGAATTTGATTGCACACCTGCAGCATGTGTCTATGAATCAGGGAAATGGCCTCTACAACTTTCTCTCTGTAGCACACAACAAAAACATTGGGTGAGATGCATTGTACTCTTCAGGTTCAGAGTATTATTTCATTTATTGTTTTATGGCATAAAGTCAACAAGCAAACCTACAGTACCTGAATGTAATCTGCTTTAAAGTGCTGAAAAGCGTAATAAAAATAAATAAATAAATCAATTAATAGGTTGAAGGTGATATCTCTTCATTGGATTAACTTTATATAGTTGTGACTGTCTTTCAAGAGTTATATTCCCTTCACCAGATCAGTGAAAGATAAGAATAATTCACCAATGTTTGTGCATGAGGTTCCAAGGCCAAATACTGTAGGTCTTTTTTTCAGATATTCTGATGAAGGGAGCTATGCGATTTCAAAAGTTTATTTTTGAATTATTCTTAGGTTGGTCTAACAGAAGTGTAAGCCTAAGCTGGGGCACATAAAATAAGAGAGGTCTGGTGCTGAATTTTTTGTGGTCCTGGCACCAGCTTTATGGATTCAATAAAATTACACTTAGGTAAATGTTGCACTGGAATTGTCTCAGACACTTTAAGGCAGAATTTCGTCTGCTAGACAGGACAAGAAAATACCATAAAAACAAGAATTGCCATAATGGGTCAGGACAAAAGGTCCATCAAGCCCAGCATCCTGTTTCTAACAGTGGCCGATCCAGGTCACAAATACCCGGCAGGATTCCAAAAGGTAGGTTTCCATGCTATTTAACCCAGGGATAAGCACTGGATTTCCCTAAGTCCATCTTTATAATTGTTTATGGACTTTTCCACCAGGAACAGAGAGTGACATATTGAGGTCTATTCAGAGGCTCTCTCTCGCTCTTCCCCCCCCACCCAATGGTAGATGTGATAAATGTATCACATGTTGCAGAAATTGCCTATGCGGTAAACAGGAAATTATTCTAACCATGCCCCCTCTTTTTTTTTTTAAACGCAGGTGCTATTTTTGCTATACTTATAGCATTTTGATAAATCTAGGCCTTAGAGGGTGAGAAACAATACCATAGTCTTCTGCAACAGCACAATCACAAAATAATCAAAAGCAGAGGTTAAGTGAACATGTTAGAACAAGTGAAAGGACACTTTGCTAGTGACATAGGAGCAGAATTTAGACCCGGGTCACAGAAAGTATCTCGGCCTACAAAGAATTTGTTTTTCTCCAGAAACATTGTAAATGTTAATATTCAGTTGGACATTTAGTGGACGAGTTATCTGGCTAATTTAGCCGGATAACTTGTCCCTGACATTCAGTGGGGTAACCGTCCCACTGAATATCCCCGAATAAAGTTTTATGGCTAATGATTGCTGGATAACTTTAAAAATAACCGGATATTTTTTTGAAAATAGCTAATTATGTATAAAGTTATCCAGCCTTGTGTGGCCGGATAACCAGCCACTTAACTGGATATCTTCAAAAGATATCTGATTAAGTGGCAAACATATTGAAAACCCCCCCACAAAAACAGAGGCCTAAAGGCCCTGACTAAATCTCTCCCCTCCTCCCTCAATCTAAACTTCATGGTTGGACCTGATGCCTCCTCCCCAAAGAGCCCAAATCAGAATTTTAAAAAACAATATAAGGACCGGTAGTCTGTGCCAGACTCTCCCCTTCCCCCCTCTTCCTGCTCAAGTTCCAAGTTTGCTTTTTAAATCCTAATATCTGCTGGCCGCCTCCTTCCCCCCATATCCACCCTTCCCCTCCCTGTACCTTAAAGAGTGATTTCTCTTCAGCCTGGATTGCGGTAACCTCCTACCGCGACCTGGGCCTGGCGCGTCTAGTTTCTCTAAGGAACGACATCGGAAGCGTATGCTTCTAGCATAGTTCCGGAGCCCTACGGTGGAAGCCTGTGCTTCCAATATAGTTCCTTAGTGACCCTCCCAACGAGCTGGGCCTGGGTTGTGGTAGCAGGTTGCCGCAATCTGGGCTGAAGAGAAATGACTCTTTAAGGTACAGGGAGGGTCAAGAGGGTAAGGATGGGCATAGAGAAGGAGGGGGTCTGCAGATATTAAGATTTAGAAAAGCAAGTGGAGAGTGAGGGGAGGGGAGATGGTGCCGACCCCAGCCCTTATTTTTTTTTTAATTCCGATTTGGGCTTTTTGGGGAAGGGGCAGCAGGGTCCAACCATGAAGTTTGGATTGAGGGAGGAGGGGGGAGGGATTTAGTCGGGGCCTGAAGGCCTGCTTTGTTTTTTTTTTCACTAAGTTTGCCACTTATTTGGATATTTTCTGAAGATATCCAGTTAAGTGGCTGGTTATCTGGCCACAAGAATGAATAACTTTAGACCAGCTCAGAAGCAGGTCTAACTTTATCCGGCTAACCTAGTTGGATATACCCGATATTCGGTTAGGTTAGCTGGATATCTCAGCCCCTCCCTGGAACACCCTCAAAACGCCCCTTTTTGTATCTGGCTGAATATTTATTTATTTATTGTTACTATACCGACGTTCAATATAATATACAAACAAATATAAAAAATATACAAACAAAATATAACAACAAGCCTTGAATAATATAGCCAACTATGCTATTCAGATGAAATTGTTAGGTTATCCATCGCCTAGTGGTTAGAGCAGTGGACTATGAACCAGGAGACCAGGGTTCAAGTCCTGCTGTCACTCCTTGTGCAAGTCACTTTACCCTCCATTGCCTCAGGTACAAAAACTTAGATTGTAAGCCCTCTGGGGATAGAGAAATACCTACAGTACCTGAATGTAAACCGGTGTGATATCTCAATTGAGATTGAATGTCGGTATATAAAAATAAATAAATCTAAATGGCTTTTGAATATGAACCCCATAGCTAATAGAGCACTGCCCTACAGTTTGATCCCATTTAACGCTAGTTGTTATCCCAACCTAGAATAATGAAAAATAAAATCAAGCACTGGTAATCTGAGAAACGCCACATGCTGAGTAATTAGGATTGGGCCTTTTGGAACGTAGAAGCACCTGTTGCCGAGATTAAAAGTCAGATCTGAAAGGATCCTCAATATACAGCAAGGAAGCACAAACCTACTGTTCGCTGACTGTGACAGAGTTTACATGCTCAGAGGAGGAAATCAGCAAGAAAACCCAAGTAGGCAAAGCTGAAAAAAAAAGCCCCAGGCAAGGGGCTCAGAAATGATCCGACTGTCGTCCTTTCCAAATGCATCTGGAGGCAGGTGTGCATGAGCAGCTACGGGCTTTCAGTCAAGAGGCTGCAGATATATAGTAAGCACCGGGAAGGAGAGTAGGAGGTGCAGCGGGACTTTTAGCCATTACCACTACTCCCTGTAGCAGTTTGAGTGGGAGAGCAGGAGGAGCAAACTGCAACCGTCCCCTCCCACTGCCTCTGCTCTCCTCTCCTCCCACAGACTTGGGTGCGGTGGATTGTGGAGGGGTTGGGAGATGTCCTGGAAGGAAAAACACCACTGTGCACTGCTTCAAGCAGCCACTTTTCAACTTCTTGGGTTTTTTTGCCCTACATTTGCCTGAATCTTAAATCTGACCCTAAATATTATATTTTGTAACTGAAAGCAACAGAGACATACCTGTGACTCAATTTTAGAATAAATAATTGAGAATTCTCTTTGAAGTAGTTTAGTTATTTGAGAGCAGGGTGTAATCATTCACCTTGTTTCTTCTGTGTGCATTTCCAGTATTTTCTGCCTAGCGAAGTTGTGCCGGACTTTGTCACAAATCGTCTCCTCTGACCAGTTATCAATCCAAATCATTTGGCAGCCATAAAGGAACCCAGGATACTTCCTAGAATGAAAACATTTGTTTCCAAGACAGGAACATGACACACATTTTTTCCCAGAAACACTGAAACTACATCTGTTATGTGGGAGCTACAGCATATGGACAACCGTAAAACTGCCCATGGTACCTGCAAGCCAATTTTGAAAGGAAAACTCCCTGGGGAGTTTTCCTTTGAAAATTTGAGCCTGCAGAGAAATTTCCTGCCCTCTTACTTTGCACCGGCTTTGAAAGCATATCAAGTTGAATCTCAGCGCCACACATTAGAAGAGTGCAAGACTCTGTGTGTAAAAAGACAATGTTGGTCATGTCAATGATTTAACACTCATCAAAATTTATTCTGTTACGGGAAGCCTTGAGTTTCTTTCTGAAATTCCAGACCCAGCTGAAAAGAAAACGGCCAACATAGCCACACAGAATGTTGACACTGCAAGCACAACCAGACAAGAGTCTGGTCTACAATCTTAATTATTTTTCAACATGTAGAGAACTCAGTCACAAGGCCTCATGGGAGCAGGAAGCAATACAAATACCCAGGGGCAGATTTATAGCCCTGGCTGCCCTTAGGCATGTGGACAGCTAACTGATTCTCCCCCCTCCCCAAATAAGATGGCATGGAGCCACAGCTGATATATAAAGCGAGTGACTCATACTACAAGGTGGCTGCCCATAGGCACCTGCCTACTTTGCCTATTGAGAAATTCACCCCTCATAGGTGACGGAATATGCATAAGCGTAAGAGTAATGCCATTTCAAGTCTTCAACTCTTCTGGTTCTTACATTCACTTATCTATCATGGTTCAATTCACAAATTATTGGGAAAATACCAACAAGAGTTTGGATTGAGGTGCATTTGTCTTTCCCTTGACTGCCTCCACCTTTTCTATATCCTTCTCAAGGCATAGTTTCAAAAGGCTGTACAAAGGGTGCAGGTGATTCAGCAAAAAGCTATAAAAATAGCACAGGGTTTACACCAACAGTTATATGAAATGAGGAGATGGGGAACTACAACAGAGACATTTAAATGCCTCAGACGCCTCAATAACGCATAAGAAGCAAACCTTATTCAGAGGGTAAAGGGCTCTAGAACACCAGGCATAGTACGAAGTTCAAAGGAGGAAAACTCAAGAGCACCGTCAGGATATATTTCTCTACAGAGAAGGTGGTAAATGCATGGAACAGCCTCCCAGTGGAGGTGGTGCAGACAAAAACAGTAACCAAACTCAGAAAAGCATGGAAGCAGCACAGAGGATCTCCTACGTGCTAAAAGGCAAGGGGAAAGCCAGCGATTAGGCCTGGGGTCTATGACATTGCACCAGGAATGAAACTGCCATGGTAGTATATATATGCTTCTGTCCTACTGTGCATCAGTCAGAAAATCTCAGTTATAGCTACTGCTTCATAGTTATTCCATGCTAACCAGTTCACACAAATCAGATGAGTATATAAACGGGTTCCAAGAGAGTAGGGGGTGAGGGACGGTGGAAAAGGAAAGAAGGTGCTAAGAGTTCTTGATCTCCATCTGTGTGCTATCTTACATGGGAAAAGAAAATCAGATTTGCAAATAAAAAAAAAAGTTATCTCCTCTTTTTAACAGCAGTTGCTATGGAGAATAAATGCCTGGAAACGAGTTTAACTACTAAAGTTGAAGTAAAGGCACGGAGGGGATAGCCTGGCGTTTCGCTGCACTTGGGAGACTTACTCTGATGCAGTCTTCAATAGGTTGTGGTGTGGCGGGAGGCACACAATTATGTGCAGCTTGGACTTCACTTGAGACACAAGGTACTTAACTGGGTCATACTCAAGGTGCGGATGTTTACGACGCAAGACAGGGCCCAATACCTAAGATAACATTTTTTTTTCAAACAAATAACCATAATAGGCATTAATGTGCAAGCATATATTATTCTTTACAATTATATAATATGCTTTATGGAAAATGACTTGAGTGACAAATAGCAGCAAAATGCATTTATATATATATTTTTTTTATCTATTCTTTCTCTCCAAACTTTGTAATTTTAATTAAAATGAATGAGAATGGTCTGGTGTATCATGGGAACATGATTGTACTCCACTTTAATGACTCTGCTGGTGATGAAATCATCAAATTTTAACAAATACATGTGACAACAGCAGTTTACAATAATCATTTTAAATTGCCCCAAGCGTTGTTTTGTACTCCTGGGGGAATTCTGCGCAAAAAAATTTAAAATTTTACGCACAAAAACTGAAAATTCTGTGCACAAAGACTGAAAATTCTGCAAAATTCTGCAAACTTTATATTGGTCAAAATAACACAATTTACATGACAGTCTAATTAAATTTTAAATTATTACAGAAAAAATTTCCCTAGAAATTCACTGTAAGAGTGTCCCTTCCACTCGCTCTCTCTACTTCCCTGGCCACTTTGCCCTCTCAGGCCCCAACTCCTCCACCTGCCAGTATCTCTCCCCTCCACCTCTAGGCTCAACCCCTTCCACTCTATTGCTAGTCCCAGACTTTGACCCTGTTCTCAGAACTGTCCCTCACATAGACTCCCTCTGTTCCTCCCTCTCTCACACACATGCTCCCTCTCTCTAATACACATACACGCACCCTCATACAGGCTCCCTCACTCTCTCGCACACACACACATCCCCTCATACAGGGTCCCCCCTCTCTTGCATACACACCCTCACAAGCTCCCTTTCTCTCTCACACATACATCCTCACACAAGCTACCTATGTCTCTCTCTCAGGCAGCCCTTCACACAGGCTCTGTCTCACACATACACAATCTCTTCACACAGGCTAGCACCCTCACATACACACAATCTCTTTTTCATACACACGAGCTCCCAATTTCTCACCACATACACACTCCTTCGCACATAAGCTCCCTCTCTCTGAAACATTCAAGCATCCCCCAGCCCCCTTCTCTTACGTCCCATGCTCTCTCTCACACCCTCCTGCTCTCTCTCACCCTCCCCACCTCCCCTCTTACCAACCATGCTCTCTATCACCCTCTCCTCTCTCATACACACAAACATTCTCTCTCACAGGAATCCCCCCCCATGCTCTTTCTCACACCCTCCTGCTCTCTCTCACCCTCCCCTCCCCTCTCTGACACACATTCTCTCTCACCAGCATTCGCAGCAAAGATGAAGGCCCGGCACACTGTTCGCAGCGAAAAGGGAAGGCACATCCCGTGTGCCGCGGGATGTGCGCTGTTCGCGGCGAAGATGAAGGCCAGGGCACACCGTTCACAGCACACGGGGGCCTTCCATTTTCGCCTTGCATGCTGGGGTCTCCTCTGCTATTTTCTGCACAGAATTTGGCAAGAGTGTTGGGGCGACCAGAATGTATGGCAAAGTGGTTAATATGGCATGTTAGAAGTCCTAGTGGTAACTCTAGCATCCATCTGGCAGGGTCTGTCTGGCAGGCTGCAAGTTCTATAATAATTGGAAGTCCTGGTGGAAATGCAGGCACTCGCACAGTCTGGTAGGTCTGGTAGGCTAAACAGGGATTCAGGAGACCAGATGTCTGGGCAATGGCCACACTAATACTGCTGGCTGTTTAGATTATTCCCCAACTCTTCTAACCCAAGATTGTGGAGTACAAAGGAAGAAGACAGAAAAAAACAAAAAAGACTGTCTTGGTTACGAAGAAATCTTGCGGATGTCATGTTCTGTGGCTGGCAGCTGGGGCACATCCTTAGCAGTGTGGACAGAATAATTGAGCAAACTAGATGGGCCGGATGATCTTTTTCTGCTGTCAGTTACTGTGACACATACCTATAGCTGCAGTAAAAAGAGGTGTTCGCCTGGGGCATAACTTGGTTGGGGGGAGAAAACTATGCACAGAAATCATTGTTTAAAAAATGTACAAGCACGCTCAACCCACGTACTTTACATTCCCACTTGAGAGGATATAAGGTGCGTGTGGACTTTTTATCCACTCAGCAACCTGATCTTCAAACACAAAGTATGCAAGTATTCTCTGTTTGAAGATCAGGCTGGTTGGAATGGGCTGAAAAACACACATGGAATTTGTCAGGCGGCTTACTGAAAATGTACCTTTTTTATTTTCTTTTGAGAGCAGAACAAAAAGAAATCAAACAGTTTAAAGGTTCTATTTCTACAGCTAACTCTCAGGCCGATACAGTACAGGGCGCTCTGATGGAGCACACTGTTAGCATCCTCTTGGATGTGCATTTTCCCTTACCCCTTATTCAGTAAGGGGAGGAAAACGCACGTCCAACCCGCGGCACCTAATAGCGCCCTCAACATGCAAATGCATGTTGATGGCCCTATTAGGTATTCCCCGAGATACAGAAAGTAAAATGTGCAGCCAAGCCGCACATTTTACTTTCAGAAATTAGCGCCGACCCAAAGGTCGGCGCTAATTTCTTCCAGCACCAGGAAAGTGCACAGAAAAGCAGTAAAAACTGCTTTTCTGTGCACCCTCCGACTTAATATCATGGCGATATTAAGTCGGAGGTCCCGAAGAGTAAAAAAAGTTTAAAAAAAAAAAATTTGAATTCAGCCCGCGGCTGTCGGGCTGAAAACCGGACGCTCAATTTTGCCGGAATCCAGTTTCCGAGCCCGTGGCTGTCAGCGGGCTCGAGAACAGACGCCGGCAAAATTGAGCGTCGGCTGTCAAATCTGCTGACAGCCGCCGCTCCTGCCAAAAAGGAGGCGCTAGGGACGCGCTAGTGTCCCTAGCGCCTCCTTTTGCCCGTTTTTATGGCAGAATCGCGCGCACCGGCGAGTGGCTGGTGCGTGCGCCGGGAGAGCAGGCGTTTGCCCGCTCTCCCGCAGACTTTACTGTATCGGCCTGCAAATGATTTAGATCTGGTTTAAGAAGTACTGTTGTTGAAGAAAAACAATTAATTACTGCTCCTTTGCACCCCCTGACTCATAAAATGTCCCTGAACACCTTGGCTTAGACCCGTTACCTGCAAGAGGTCATTCATTTCTTCAGTAGAGAACAGAGGTGGATATTCTCCACCTATGAGAAGGCTATTGATGGCATCTAGAAAACGCTCTTTCACTAGATCTTGAGCCTAGCAGAAAGAACAGGAAGATCTGATCAATTAAGAGATATTTAATGATTTTACAAAACTCCTCTTTTTTTATTCTATTGTCTAGAATGGCCAACATAATGACATTTTCAGTTCATTAAAATTTTAAAACAATTTTGGAGTACAGTTCTAGTAGCTATATTGATCCTAGAGAAAACTGAAATCCTTATAGATTATGATACTTTTTAAAGGACAAGAAATGTGTAATAGTGTGTGAGCTTTCAAGAACATAAGAACATAAGAAATTGCCATACTGGGTCAGACCGAGGGTCCATCAAGCCCAGCATCCTGTTTCCAACAGTGACCAATCCAGGCAACAAGTACCTGGCAAGTATCCAAACACAAAGCAGATCCCATGCTAATGATGCCAGTAATAGCAGTGGTTATTCCATAAGTCAACTTGATTAATAGCAGGTAATGGACTTCTCTTCCAAACCTTTTTAAAACCCAGCTACACTAACTGCACTAACCAAATCTTCTGGCACCAAAATCCAGAGCTTAATTGTGCATTGAGTGAATTTTCTCCGATTAGTTTAAATGTGCTACTTGCTAACTTCATGGAGTGCTTCCTAGTCCTTCTATTATCCGAAAGAGTAAATAACCAATTTATATTTACCTGTTCTAGACCTCTCATGATTTTAAAGACCTCTATCATGTCCCCCCTCAGCCATCTCTTCTCCAAGCTGAACAGCCTCAACTTCTTTAACCTTTCCTCATGGGGGAGCTGTTCCATCCCCTTTATTATTTTGGTAGCCCTTCTCTGTACCTTCTCCATCACAACTATGTCTTTTCTGAGATGTGGCAACCAGAACTGTACTCAGTACTCAAGGTGTGGTCTCACCATGGAGCCATACAGAGGCATTATGACATTTTCCATTTTATTTACCATTCCCTTCTTAATAATTCCTAACATTCTGTTTACTTTTTTGACAGCCACAGCACATTGAACTGATTTCAAAATAATATCCACTATGATGCCTAGATCTTTTTCCTGGGTGGTAGCTTCTAATATGGAACCTAACATCGTGTAACTATAGCATGGGTTATTTTTCCCTATATGCAACACCCTGAACTTGTCCACATTAAATTTCATCTGCCATTTGGATGCCCAATCTTCTAATCCTGCAAAATCCTCCTGCAATTTATCACAATCCACTTGTGATTTATCTACTCTGAATAATTTTGTATCATCTGCAAATTTGATAACCTCACTCGTCATATTCCTTTGCAGATCATTTATAAATATATTGAAAAGCACTGGTCCAAGTACAGATCCCTGAGGTACTCCACTGTTTAACCTTTTCCACTGAGAAAATTTACCATTTAATCCTACTCTCTGTTTCCTGTCTTTTAACTAGTTTGTAATCCACAAAAGGTCATTGCCTCCTATCCCATGACTTTTTAGTTTTCTTAGAAGCCTCTCATGAAGGACTTTTGTCAAACACCTTCTGAAAATCCAAATACACTACATCTACCTCTTCATCTTTATCCACATGCTTATTAACCCCCTTCACAAAAATGAAGCAGATTTGTGAGGCAAGACTTCCCTTGGGTAAAACCATACTGACTGTGTACCATTAAATCATGTCTATCTATATGCTCTGTGATTTTGATCTTTAGAATAGTTTCCACTATTTTTCCCAGCACTGAAATCAGGCCCACTGGTCTATAGTTTCCCGGATTACCCCTGGAGCCCTTTTTAAATATTGGGGTTACATAGGCCACCCTCCAGTCTTCAGAAACAATGGATGATTTTAATGATAGGTTACAAATTTGAACTAATAGATCTGAAATTTTATTTTTGAGTTCCTTGAGAACCCTGGGGTGCATACCATCTGGTCCAGGCGAGTTGCTACTCTTCAGTTTATCAATCTGGCCAACTACATCTTCCTGGTTCACAGTGATTTGGTTCATTAAAATCATCCATTGTACCTGAAGACTGGAGGATAGCAAATGTAACCCCAATATTTAAAAAGGGCTCCAGGGACGATCCGGGAAACCACAGACCGGTTAGCCTGACTTCAGTGCCAGGAAAAATAGTGGAAAGTTTTCTAACATCAAAATCACAGAATATATATAGAAAGACATGGTTTAATGGAACAAAGTCACCATGACTTTACCCAAGGCAAGTCTTGCCTCACAAATCTGCTTCACTTTTTTGAAGGAGTTAATAAACATGTGGATAAAAGTGAACAGGTAGATGTAGTATACTTGGATTTTCAGAAAGCGTTTGACAAAGTTCCTCATGAGAGGCTTCTAGGAAAAGTAAAAAGTCATGGGATAGGTGGCGATGTCCTTTTGTGGATTGCAAACTGGCTAAAAGACAGGAAACAGAGAGTAGGATTAAATGGACAATTTTCTCAGTGGAAGGGAGTGGGCAGTGGAGTGCCTCAGGGATCTGTATTGGGACCCTTACTTTTCAATATATTTATAAATGATCTGGAAAGAAATACGATGAGTGAGATAATCAAATCTGCAGATGAAAGAAAATTGTTCAGAGTAGTTAATCACAAGCAGATTGTGATAAATTGCAGGAAGACCTTGTGAGACTGGAAAATTGGGCATTAAAATGGCAGATGAAATTTAATGTGGATAAGTGCAAGGTGATGCAAATAGGGAAAAATAACCCATGCTATAGTTACACAATGTTAGGTTCCATATTAGGTGCTACAACCCAAGAAAGAGATCTAGGCATCATAGTGGATAACACATTGAAATCGTCGGTTCAGTTTGCTGCGGCAGTCAAAAAAGCAAACAGAATGTTGGGAATTATTAGAAAGGGAATGGTGAATAAAACGGAAAATGTCATAATGCTTCTGTATCGCTCCAAAGAAATGTGTGAGCCATGGCCACATGCCCACACCAGGAAGCATTGGGAGAATGAAAAGGGAGGAGAAGGGCCAGAGGGCTGGAAGGAAGAGTAGGGGGGATCAGGAGGTGTGAAGGTGGAGGGGCATAGGAGGAAGAGGAGTGACAGAAGGAAGAGAATAGTGAGTAGAAAGCAGAGGAGGAGGCAGAGACTAGGAGAGAGAGTGCAAGTAGGAAAGGGAGATCATCAGTGAAGAATGGGATGGGGGAGGGGAGGGGAGGGGAGGGTGAGAGGGAGGGGAGAAGCACCCAGTGAGATAGGGAACCCTTCTTGCTGACCAAAAGGCATCAAATACCATCTGGCTCTAAATCTATTTAGAAATAATTTCACTTTTTATTATCCCATGAGAAATGAAATGCAGCAATTTTGTTGAAGCTTACTCTTAGCAAAATGGCTGTAGCCTTCCCTTCCACAGCACACATCTGGACGGCCAGTTTCAAGCTGTTGATAAAGTTGCTCTCTCCCGATGGGTCCACTGAGTGAAGGAGCACATCAGCTACATAGAGGGCAAGTCTCGCCAGAGTGCGAAGGTGGGAGCCCACGGTGCCCACCAGGAGAATATTCCCACTGTGGAAACACAGTCACTCAGTTACTGCACAGCAGATCAAATGCTCATGTTAACATGAAGCTCCGAAAGTCCTACTTTCATGCAAAGCCTTCCACAATACACAACTTTTTAGCGAGAAAAAGAGGCAGTGTAGCAGCAAGTTAGGGAAGGGGAAACTTGCCCCACTTGGAAAGGGGTTTTTTTTTCTAATTAACTTCAAAATATCAATTTCACTAAAATTCAGAAAGCACATTTTAATTACAAAACACCCCCTCCCCCCTACATACAAGTTATTGTTTTCGTCACTCGTCCTTACAGAACTCAAGGCAACCAGAAAGACAATCTCAGGGCTCCAAGTGGGAGAAATTTCCACCACAGAGATCCAGTCCCGTGACGAAGAGGACTGGAACTGCAAACTTCCAGCTGTCAGAAAGAAGCATTAACGCCCTGCACAATGCCTATGGAACAGCAGAAAAAAACAAGAGGAGGAAATAAAGGAGGGATGGACTGAAAGAAGAGGCCTGGGTGAAGCACGCAGCAGAGATTTGTTCTTAGTTCAAATTGCCACTTGTCTTAATTCAAATTGCTGTCGTCTCAAATTGCTACTTGTGGGCCATGATGGGAAGATTTTACAGGGGCAGTTTTCAAGTTCAAGGTACGCATATTAAAAGCGCCCGCACGTAACAAATGTTGACAAAATGTTTATGAAGGGGTAAAATGCTGCCCATAGCTCTGTATAAAGTGAAGGTAAGTAAGAATAAGGGGGGAGGGATTGGGGAGAGAGGGAACAGGAAAGGGGAATTTTCTCAGTTTTAGTGCTTATCATCGGGCATATCTTTTGCAACAGGGAGGATACTGATTTCAGCCATTGGCTCCTTCCGCTTTCTTACCAAACAAAGGTAATTAATCAAGGCAATTAAGTGAAATGAATGACACACACTTAGATGGTGGGCGTTAGAGAGGGAACAAGCTTTACATCTGATATCTGGTTCGACTATGCTAAGTCGTTTAATAATTGTAGCAACTCGTAAAGCACTTCAAAATCTTGAGATCAAGATGGCTCCACCTGGCAAAAATTGAAAAGTTTGCCAATTTGGCAAAAAGCTCCCTTTAAAACACAAGAGAGAGGGGTGGGAGAGCAATAATGCAAGGCCTTTCCATAAGGTAGAATGCTGCTGTATCCACAGAACTGGGCTTTTTGGTTATTGTCCACCCTCTACCTGCATTTGACAACAATATGGGAGTTTTTACACGTGTCCTTGGGGGTGTTCTTGGGACAGGATTATATCGGGGGGAGGCACTGCTCGAGAAGTTTTGAATAATCAAAACTAACTGCTTAGTTGTGCTAAACAAAGACCTCACACAAAAAAAGCAGGCAAATATTTGTGCAAGCACAAAGCAAAATTACCCGCATAGTTCTCATTTTATTATTTTGGCCAACCCTGCAGGTGAAAGCTTCTCACAGGGTTTGCCTAGACTGCGGATAGTTTGATCATCTACATGACTGTCTTTAGGATAAATTATGGAAAATGATAAACTTAATGGCATTTCAAGAATTACCCATTGTATATGGGCTATTTAACTTACAGAATTAGCAATGGCTTCAGCTTTGCCACTATATACTTGCAACAAAATTTGAGTTACATAAGGAAGCAGAATATATATTAGTTTATTCTAAATTATTGGTATCTCCGAAGATGGTTTTGAGATTTTACAACATTATTAAAATTGGGAAAATAGAAGGGTGTATAGGAGGCACAGAGGAGGTATGGGAGAATGACTTAAATGCAACAGTTAAACCTAAATGAGGATTGCTCTTTTGGGACAGATCCTTCTAGATAATTGTAGCAATATTGTGTCAACAATATTCTCCAAAACAGACTACTGTAACACTCTCCTCTTAGGACTCCCGATCTCTGCCACTAAACCACTACAGATGCTCCAGAACTCAGCAGCCAGGATATTAACCAACACTAACCGGAGAACTCACATCACCCCTATACTTAGAAACCTACACTGGCTACCTATTAAATACAGAATTTTGCACAAAGCATTCACTATTATCCACAAATCCATACACAACCAACTACCTTTAGACCTTCAGTTCCCACTCAAACTATACACATCTGCAAGACCCATCAGAGCGGCACAGAAAGGAACCCTTCAAGTTCCCCCAACTAAATCCTCACGACTAACCTCCACGAAAGAACGGGCATTCTCCGCAGCTGGCCCCATCATCTGGAACAACCTGCCGACTGATCTAAGACTGGAACCCTGCCTGATTACCTTCCGAAAAAAACTCAAGACTTGGCTTTTCGTCCAAGCCTTCCCTCAAGCCTAACATTGCAACAATACTTTCATTTAGCCCAATAGACTAAATGACCGACCCAACCACTGATATTCATATGTTCTCATCCTCCAGTTTCTTCTGTCCTTTATTTCCTGGCTACTCTAGCCCCCAAGTTCATTCTCCCTGTTATTTGTATCTGCGCTTCGGCCTTCTTGTTATATGGTTTTGTTAAGTTAACCCCTAAGTTTGATGTAAACCGGCCTGATATGAAGCTTGTCATGAAGTTCGGTATAGAAAATTGTTAAATAGATATCACTGTCAGTATCTATCATGCGAATATAATTTCTTGCAGCACATATGGCAATCTGGACTCTCTGTAAGACAGCCAAATTCATGGTACAAATTGACAGAAAATGTTGTTTTTGTTCCCAAAGAATTAGAAACGCTCTCACATATGCTTTATTATTGTTTAAATATAAAAGATTATTGGAAATCAGTTTGGATTCTACAATTTCATGAAGAATTCTCATATATATATATATTTCTTATTTGGAAATCTCTTGCTTTAGCACAATATTTCTCTGCAAGGGCAAAGAAATTATTTGTTATTTTGGTTAGTTTGGCTGTGAAATTAATTCTTAAGAATTGGAAGGACAGATCCTATATTAAGTTGAATGCATGGTAGAATGTTGTTTGTAATACTTATGAAGCAGTAGCTGCAGAAAAGTAGATCATTTTTACTAAATTTGGAAATGAATAAATGCGTTTATGGGGGGATAACCTCTATCATCAGGTATTTGCTGTTGTGTTTCCCGGCTGTGGCAGGCCCGCAACGGCCATACTCACCCTCGGCGCCTGGGTCCTGGACCTGGCCCTTCCTCTCTAGCAGCGGTAGGCAGCCGCCAACACGCTCGCACTCCTACCACGTCCCCAGGTTCCTCTGGCTGCTCTGCAGCCTCCTCCGGTCCCAGTCGTCGCCACCTCGTATTCTCAGCCATTTGTCTTAGGCACACACGTGCCTCTCTCGATTTTAAAGGGGCCGCGGCGGGAAACCTTCCCGCGGCCCGGGATGAAGGCGTCGCTGGGCCCTGCTATTTAAGGTAGACCCCGCCACTTTGTCTTTGCCTTGTCGTGTGCTTAGTTGCTACTCCTTCATTCCTGTTCCTGCTCCTGTGCTCGTTTGTTCCAGTCCTGCGTTCCTGTTTCCAGTTCCTGAGTTCCAATTACCTGTTTCCTGTTCCTGATTATCTTGGACGGATTTCTGGCTTTGACCCTCGCTTGCTCTTGACCACGCTTTGGACGGACTCCTGGCTCTGACCTGTGCTCGTACCTTGACCTTGTCTCCAGCCGCCTGCCCTGACTTCAGCCTGTACTCGACCTTGTCTTCAGCCGCCTGCCCTAACTTCAGTCTGCACCTGACTCTGTCTCTAGCCGCCTCTCCCGACTCCAGCTTGGACCTGACTCTGCCTCCAGCAGATTACATGGACTTGGCCTCTTTTAGGCTTCTACCTACTTACAAGCCCGGACTTAATGTGTTCTTGTCCTCTAGCCTGCCTCAGCCTGTCCGGGCTTTTGGATCCAGGCCTTGTCTTGAACTCAGCTCCTTCGGACCCTGCTTCCTGGCTCCCTGTTCTGAACACCTTCCTCGGGATCAACTACACAGAGACCCGCCTAAGACCAGCTGGCCCCGGTACCCAAGGGCTCAACCTGCGGGAAACGAGGGCTAGTACTGGCGAAGCTCCAGTCAGCCACTGCTTCCCAGTCTGCTCTGCCTCCCAATGGCGTGGACACGTGGGGGTTTCCCCACAGGTAGCATCAACTCCACCTTGGGCCATAGCTCTACCCCCACAACATTTGCAAAGGGAAAATATTACTTTGATACTTCCTTTTTGCTAAAGAATATCATTTTCTAATTCTGAAATTCTTTTGAAGGACATTTCATCCACCCTTCCTTCCATTTCTTTGGAGTTTTTAAGACCTGGTTCTAATTTTGTTAGTCAGCTGAATTCCCCTTGCTAGGAGTAATTCAGCCTCCCTCACCTGGAGAAGTGTGAAGGAGATAGAGTGACCAACTGCCCAGATTTGGACCAGACAGCCCGGTTTTCCAGCCTTTGTACAATGTCCAGTTACAAGGGTAACTGGACATTGTAAAACCCGGTCAGGCAAGACCAGGTGCCAATAAGAGGTGCCAACTTGGCAGCGCTCCAATCACCTGCCTGTCTTCTGGGCTCAGGTTTGACTCTCTTCCTCCTCTGCATCTCTCACAGCTGTGGAGTTGACGCGCTGCTTCACTTTTACCTCATCTAAGTCCCACGCCGGTGCAGCCCCCATCTCTCCAAACTAAAGACAATTAGTTCTGCTGCACCTCCTGCGGCTTCATGCAGTCCTCCTGCCCTGTCTGTTTAAGTGAGTCCTGCGCAGGCCTCAGCACAGCCGAGCTGTGTTATTGGGCTTCTGACTTTACAGTTTGGCCATGCCATGGCCTGTGTAGGACTAATTTAAATAGCCGGGGCAGGAGGACAGTGCAAAACAGCAGCAGGTATGTATGGTGCATAAAGCACACAGACGAACCACACACACACACACACACACACACACATATATATACTGCACATGGTAAAGATGGGAACAAAAATAAAGCTTATCTGTGTTAGAAGCTGTGGGATCTTTCTGTTCATTCCCTGCATCTATTGGGACAAGTACTCAAAAAAAAAAAAAAAAAGCCTTTCTGTGTTAAAAGCTGTGAGTTCTTTCTGCCTGCTCCCTGCTGTAACTCTGCCTGCTGTTACAGTTATTAGTGCTAATTTCTGTTTGGTAACTCTGTGAAACCGCATGGCAAAGAGTGGCATACTATACAATACAGGCAGGCACTGTGCTGCGTTTAGACAGTTTTCTCATACTGTGAGCAAATAGGCATGAGAATAAAAATAAGTTTGTATAATCTTATAATTGTAAACGTTACTGGAAATAGAGTAAACAGTAAAATAACGACTGTACTGGAAAGAGTAAAATGGCAAAGCCAGGAAGTAAAACAAAAAGACAGAGACAGGAAAAGAAGGGCGTGCCACTGTGTCACCACTCATGAGAGGGGGAGATGTAGGGGCAGAAGTGTGAAGAACTTGGTGATGCAAAGGACAGGGTGACACACCCAGTAAGCATAAAAGACTGTGCCAAGAACCAAAAAATTGGAGAGAAGGCCCCCCCCCCCCCCCCCCAGTACTGCCCATGATCTCCATCCTTGTGCAGTGACTGCTTCACCTGCCTGACTGGGCAATCTTTGCTGGAAAGTACACTGCCACCGATTTGTACATATATGTATATTTAGATTAGCTTTGCTTTTATATGCTTTTCTACTTGCATTCTTTTGTAATCTGTCTTATTATTGCTGAAAGAAAATATAGTCACCTTTTCTATATCATTTCTCTCTCTGAGTAAAATAGCTATTTATATAGAAATATGAGATAATAGTTGAGGAAAAAGGGGGAAGGGTAGATGAATGTGTGATAGGTTCTTATAAGCCAACACTTTAGTGACCAGAAGTGCTCACATTGGAACCCCTCAGCACAGGTACAGAATTGGGCAAAAGATCCAGGGGATCCTCAGACCCGTACACGCTATAAGGTATGACACAACTAATTAGTTTGGAGAGACAGAGTCGCACCATGTGGGACTTAGATGAGGTCAAAGTGAAGCAGCATGTCAACTCCATAGTTGTGGGAGTCGAGAGAAAGAGGAGAGTTGAACCCGAGCTCTGAAGTCAGGCAGGCAGCTTCTCCCTAGGAAACAATCAAGGCCCAATTTGAAAGGGAAGAAGGGGGGAAGCTGGGGCCGCCCCTCCAAGTGACTGGTCTTTCTCCATGGAAAAGTTAGCAGCCCTAGGAGGAGACAGGGGCATCCACCAATGTCCCTGAAGAGGAAGGGAGAAGGGAAGGCAAACAGTGGCACTAATCCTGTGTTAACCACTTGAAATATCATAAATATTCTGGAGAAGAGTTGGGAGATGCCATCCAGTTACTTACAAGGGAATGAAAGAGGTTGGAGAAGCTGCAAGAAATCTATCCAAGACATCTTGTCTAAGGTATGGTGAATTGGGTATTGAAATAAGTCATCTAGTCAACCCCAGTTTTAGGAGGAAGTTTCCAAACTGTCCCTCATATTGGGAAGGTAAATTCAGTTATTTGAAAGACTGAGTCACAGATTCACTCAGATGAGGTAATTTTGTGTAAAACACTGAAGATTGGACTTGTAACATCCATTTATAAGTCATTTTTATTGAGCTATCAGTAAAGTTGTGTTGGAAACTCATCTTGACCTCCAGCTTAATTTTTACTAATGGAGTTTAACAACACCCAGGGCCTTGAAATCTACTCCCGCCCCCCATGGTGAATCCTGGAAGGAGGTTTGTTTTAATGAAAATATAGGACTTGGAAGATAGATTAAACACAGTATGTGAGGAGTGCCCTTGGACTCCAATGGAGGATATTAGCCCAGAGGTTACATTCAAAAGAATATATAGCCAATTAAGTGGTGCTGGTATTTAGAGAAAAAAAAGAAGCCCATGGGCCTAGTAGTTCAATCACAGTTCCCTCAACAAGCTCTAACTCATGAGTCTTGCCAGGGCAAGCCTTTAGCCCCCATGCTTTCCTCACCCCAAACCCATCTGTCAGGATTTAAATTGGCAAATTATATACCAAGAGAAACAAGAGAAACAAAACAATAAAACAGAACCAAGAAAAGAACAATCAGCGTCACATTACAGAGCACGTGAAATACATATAAATTGGCAAAGTTGAAGGGGTATGGGTCTGGTCTCATCCCTCCCCTTGCCAGCTTGGGTTCATTATAATGTAGCCCAAATTAGCCTTCTAGTCCCTCCCTCCACTTTAAATATCTAAATATTCAGCCTGGATCACAGTACACTGCTACCATGACCTATATCCGGTGTTTCTAGCATTGCTATGTGAGCGTTAGCACATTAATGCAAGTTGATAAATAGGACCCAAAACTGAACTACAACATGATGTTATGCTGAAAACTGAAGAAAGACTTAACACCCAGGAGTCAGAGACGGATATAAATGTTTCTATTTCATAGAAGTTGTGTGATTTCCTAGTTAAGATAATCTGGCATATAGGCCTGTTGCGAGCGCACGGTGCGGTCGCTTGCTCTAGGGGGATGTGAGCCCTTGGACCAGGCTCGGCTCAGGGAGGAGCCCCAAGACACACACCATGGGAGGTGAGAGTGTTCAAGCATGGACTGGAGTTGGAACAAGGCTGGACCAGGATCAAGATGTGGAACATAGAGCAACTGGAACAAGGCAGGCTCAGACCTCCACTGGACCTACATGCACAGGTGAGTCCCAACAATGCAATGCTGGTCTCGAGAGTAGCCCTTCGGCCACTTGGTAACTCTTCCGGACCTGCCACTTGGGAACGATGAGAGCGTGAGGCTAGATGGAGGCTGAGCGCAGGAACAAGACAAGACATAGAACTCAGGAACTTGGAAGACTCAGGTGAGGATTCAGGATTCAGGCTCTAGTATAGGGTGAGTAGTGCACCGCAGTGCACCTTACACATTGCTGCCCATGGCTGGTTGCGGACCACGCCGGAAGCGAAGCAAACTCCAGGCAAGAAAGTGGAGACTTGGAACTGGAAACGTTGAAGATTCAGGAGAGGCCTGCACCGAGGCACGCCCTACACAGCCGCCCGTGGCTGGTCGCTGACCACGTAGAAGTGGAGCAGGTTCTAGCTTGAGTCTAGGGCATGGACAGAAGCAGGAACAAGGAACTCCAATGACCGGGGATAGGATTCAAGACTCAGGATTCAAGACTTTGGAACTCGGATTCAGGAACAGACCTCAGCATTAAAAACAAGGGCCTTCCAGAGACTTGTGCTGCAGATATGAAGACAGGCCTTGTGCCATGAAGCGCCCTACACAGCCCCCCATGAGCTGGTCATGGACCATGACGGTGGCACGTCAGGAAAGGTGGACAAGCAGGAAACCTGGAAGCAGTAAGGAGAGCCAGAAATGGGAACATCAGGACCAGGACAGGAACATCAGGAACATGGAATGCTGGAACATCAGGAACAAGGAACGTCAGGACACCAAAGAGATGACGAAGTACCTCCAACGAAGAACAGGAACATCCACGGAGACCAGGAATGTCAGGAACATCTAACAAAGAGCCATCTAGACATGAGAAGACCAGGGAGGACCTTAACCGGAGAGGAGAAGCATGGACGACCATGAAGATCCAATGCAAAGGCCCCAAGGAGAACAAGCTGAGCCCTTGTATAGGGCTGGACAGGGCACAGGAAGATGGCATCATCCATTGGGGCAATGGGGCTTTTCCCACCGCTGGCCCTTTAAATGTTGCACTGAGGTGCACACGTGCCTAGAGGCCCGGGGACAGGCAGGAGCAAGCAGTGGCATTGGCAGCATCCCCGCCACGTGAAGAGGCAACGGTGGCAGCACCAGAGCCGTGAAGAGAGACAGTTGGCGGCGGCTTCCATGCTGCATGAAGAGGCATCCCGGCGGTGGCTTCATGCCGCGAAGAGGCAACAGTGGCCCCTCCTGCCAATACAGGGGCATTGGGCTGGGCGGCCTAGGTCGCAAGAAGAAGTCATCCTGTGGCGTCGAGCCGGGAGATGGTCAGGCGCCGGCTGGCTCAGAGGTGAGAGGCTGCTCGTGGGATGGGCTCCGCGAGCAGCATCATAACAGGCATACGCCGGCCCAACATATTCATATATCCCCTAATTTTAAAATTCACCTTTAATAGTGTCTTTTCTATTAGAACCAGATTACGATTAGGTTCTGAAATAAAGCTAAAAAATAATTTACAGCAAAAAATCAGGATCTATCCCAATGTTGTTAGAGCAACACAGGTGCATTGGTGAGGATTTTGTTTCTGAGGCAGGAGGTGATTGGCTTGAGAGCCTCTTTTTATCTCAGTTGTCCCTGCAAGTGTAAGATTATTTTTGAGCAAAAAAATGGTCTGTGTTTTTTGACCCAAATCAGTTGCCCGTCCTTCTTCAATGCACACAGACATTCTCCTGAATTGGGGGGGGGGGGGGGGGTGTTCCATGGTTCCTCATTTTCTGTTCCTGAAGGATACTTGCTGTCAATATTGTGTTCATTTTCCTCTTGAAAAAGATGCGTCTTTGTTTACACTGATTGAGATGGGATTTCCTCTGCATATGTTCGCTCTATTTCCTGGTCTTTTCTGATTAATACTTTTTAAGAGGTATATTTTTTTTTTCATTTTTCTTTTCTTGAAATCCTTCTTTTGCAGTTTACTGAGGAAATTATTTTTCCTTTGTTTTTGTGACATCTGTATTAATGTCTGATTGTTTATTAATTTTGTGCTTCCCGGTTGCGGACGGTCCACGGCCGGGCCTGCATACCTCGCTACGCCTTCTACCAGCTCCGGGCACATCCCCTCCATGGCTGCTTCCAGCCCGCGACGTCTCCAGTGCCCTTGCCTCACGGCGGGGCTCGGCGTCCTCCATGGCATCGGCCCCGCCCCTAGGCACGTGCGGACCACCCGGCCTCTTAAAGGGCCAGGGGTGGATTCCAGCTCCACGGCTGCTTAAAAGGAAGTGGTCAGACCCTACTTCCTTGCCTTGGCAATCAGGTTGATCATGTTGTGATAGCAAGTTTGCCTTCTTGTTCCCGTGCCTTGTTCCAGTGTCTTGTTCCAGTCTCCTGTTCCAGCGTCCTCCTGTTCCTTCTTCTCCCCATGTAGTACCTTTTGGACTGCCTTCTCAGTACTGACCTCTGCCTGTTACTTTGACTATGTTTGATCGCCGCCTGGATTTGACCTTTGCCTGTTTCCTCGACCACGTCTGCACGCTGCCCAGTACTGACCTCTGCCTGTCCACTGACCACGTCTGCACGCTGCCTGGAACTGACTTCTGCCTGTCCACTGACCGCGACTGCTCACTGCCTGGAACTGACCTCTGCCTGAACACTGACCACGTCTGATCACCTTCTTGAACCTGACCTTTGCCTGACTGACCATCCACAGACTGACCACTGATATTGACCCCTGCTTTGGCTGACTATGCTATCCCTTGACTCTGGCCTTGATCCTCGCTCTTCATTCAGAGACTGTTCTGGCCTTCTCTGGCTCTGGCTCCTGGGATTCCTGATCTGAACATCGACCACGGACCCTTGTTTGTGGTGGGCACACCTCTGAACTTTATCTCTCGGAGATCCTGCGAGGCCCTCCTAATACCAGGCAGCCCGGGTAACCAAGGGTTCAACCTGAGGGAACCCCGGGTTGCTATTGGTGAAGCTCCAGCTAGCCTCTGTCTCCTCCTGTGCTCCGCCTCCTGGTGGCAGGTGCTCTCTGGGTCCAACCAGGGAGCCTACCAATCCTGCACCAGGCCAAGGGTCCACCTCCTGGCGCAACAATTAACATGGATTGTTCTAATTTGCCTTTCTGTATTGAAAATCTTTACCATGGAAAAGAAAATACCTGGTAGCACCCATCACTGCTGTCATATTCCATTAGTAAGACTGCACTTTGGAAAACTGTTCTTGCATTGTGACCTTTAACACAACTTGTATAAAGCAGTATTTTGCATTCTGCTTTATTAAATTCAACAGGCAATAATAGTGTAAGCCTCTTGACTTTTGAATAAGTTAGCCAATGCTGGTTTACTTAGTTTGGGGACATTTTGAGCTCATAATCTCAATTTTATAGGAGTTTGAAAATTAATCAGAACTTCCACCTGTTCTAGATCTCTTAATAAAGGTCGCTACCTACATATTGAAGAAATACAATGTAAATGTGGTGTGCATAAAAAAGCTGGTGTTATTAAGATTGGCTGTTACTTAATAAAAGAGAAACATATCTTTACCTGTTCTCATACGCCAGGATTCTATGGATACGTATGATTTGGTCGATGACATTTTTTGACAAATCAAGTTGTAGTTTTTGGTTTCCGAGTTCCTCGTTGTAGTGCTGCAGATAAGTCTGCAAGCACCTTTTAACATCAGGCATGTGGGCTGTGCACTGTAGCAAAACCTGGAATGAGAAGGATGTTAGGTAAAGAACTCATTCAAACAAAGAAAAGGGTGGCATAGTGGGGCATTGCTAGGCATAGGCACAGAAGGCTTGTTCTCTAAATCTATTGGCTAGTGCCCTGAATCTTGCTCAACAAAGAACAGCCCTAGCTCCTCCACTCCTGGGCAATGTACAGAGAACAGAAAGGGATAGCTGAGGCTTGAGTGGACAGAGCAGAGCAAAAAAGAACTAGTCTGTTCCCTAAACTAACCTTTCCCTGCCTGTCATTCTTCCCGTCCCCATCCCCCAACACACACACATACATAATAGCAGGCAGTCTATTGCCTGGGGATAGGAGAGGAGATTTCTGCTGGAGAGGGCACCAGGAATTAATTTGTGATATGCCAGGGTGGGGGAAAGAGAGGATTAAGATGGAAGGTGAGGGTGGGACATGAAAACACTGGGAATCAAGCTGACAAGGGGACTATGAGGAATGGATGTTTTTGAAGTTTTATAGTCTCATGATTTGGTGATTAGTGTATCAGTAACATTTCCAAAGAAGTCTAAAGCTGACGATATGGTAGAATAAAGGGTGCCTAATGCTGTGAATCTTGAAAGTTTTCGTGTTGGTTGGATAGAAAAAAATGAAACATTTTCCTTAGTGAATCTGGATGTTGCTGGATTAGTTGATAAATGGAATGATGTATTGAACAAAGGGAAATTTCTGTTAAAGATAATAGGAAAAACACACCATGGTTTAGTAAGGAGTTGATGGATTTAAGGCAAGAGGTTAGATGAGCTAAAAGAAAATGGAGGAGTTTAAAGACTATTGAGACAAAAAAACCCCCCTTTTATTTGCAATCAGGCCTATCCTGTAAAGTGCGGCCGCGTTTACCCTGCTCCTAAGCCGCTTTTAACTCACGTTCTGGCCGCGTTAGCCCTTCCTGCGATCCCGAATCCCCTTTAACCTACTCCTACCGCGTCCTAAATTCCCTGGGTAACCCCTTCCGCCCGCGGCATGTATATTGCATGCAAACGAGCGAATTAGCTCGATATTGCATGCAAACGAGCCAATTAGCTATTCCCCTAGCATCCCGTAACCCGTGCCCCGACTAACGCTACCTTTCCCTGCCGTTTTGTCGCGCGTTTAACCTGCAAACTTACCGCCTACCCTGACCCAGGCGGTAGAGGCATGGGTAAGGGTAGGTGGCAAGCTTTCCCCCAGCCCCCGCTCACCTGCCCCGGCCGCGATCATGGGTGCCGGTCTCCGTGGCAGCCCCAGTCCTCTCCCCTCCTCCCGAAGCCAAAAAAAAAAAGCTTTTTTTTTTTTTTGGCTTCGGGAGGAGGGGAGAGGACTGGGGCTGCCACGGAGACCGCTTTCCCCCGTGCAAGTAAGTTGTTTCGCCGCTTGTCTCTTCTCCCCCCTCCCGGAGCAGGGCGCGAAAAGCTGCCTTGCTCTGGGAGGGGGGGGGGGGGAGAGATGACAGCGGCGAATCCAAAAAATAAGCGAAAAAAACTTAAAAGCTAAAGTAAGTTGCTTCGCCACTGTCATCTCTTCTCCCCCCCTCCCGGAGCTGGGCGCGAAAAGCAGCCTTGCTCCGGGAGGGGGGGAGAGAGATGACAGCGGCGAAGCTTTCCCCCAGCCGGACGCCGACAAAAAACTTACTTTTTTGCAGCCAGCCATGAGCAGGAACACGATCTGGCCTGCCTTAGCTCCTCCCGACAAGATGGCCACCTGCACGGGGAAAGCGTGCAATTGGCCGCTCAAGACGTGATGTCGTGACGTCACGTCTTCAGCGGCCAATTGCACGCTTTCCCCGTGCAGGCGGCCATCTTGTCGGGAGGAGCTAAGGCAGGCCAGATCGTGTTCCTGCTCATGGCTGGCTGCAAAAAAGTAAGTTTTTTGCCGGCGTCCGGGCTGGGGGAAAGCTTCACCGTTGCTAGTGTCCCCCCTCCTCCCGGAGCAAGGCGGCTTTTCCGCCCTGCTCCGAGAGGAGGGGGGACACTGAAAAGTCGTTTCGCCGCTGTCTTCGCTGTTGCTTCGCCGCTGTCAGTGTCCCCCCTCCTCCCGGAGCAAGTCGGCTTTTCCGCCCTGCTCCGAGAGGAGGGGGGACACTGAAAAGTCGTTTCGCCGCTGTCTTCGCCGTTGCTTCGCCGTTGCTTCGCCGCTGTCTTCGCCGCTGTCAGTGTCCCTCCTCCTCCCGGAGCAAGGTGGCTTTTCGTGCCCTGCTCCGAGAGGAGGGGGGACACTGACAAGTCGTTTCGCCGTTGTTTCTGCGCTGTCGCCGCCGTTGCTTCCTGGTATCTGTCATTTCAAATGACATTTGAAATGACAGATACCAGCGTGGCGTGAAGCCTTAGGCCCGCGCACCCAGGATCCTGTATAGGCGCTCTATCCAGTATCCTGGGTTGCGCGGGCCTAAGGCTTTTCGGACGCGGCTTACATTTACATATAATTAGGCTTCAGGATCGAGCGGTAGGTGAGCTGCACTGTGCGGGCGGTAACCATGGGTGCCGTAGGCACTAACGCAACTCTTCCTACCGCTCGGTACTGGATAGGCCTGAATGTTTGGCTAGCTGTAAAAAAAATGTGTTTATGAAACTTGGAAAGATTACTACACAAAGGGGCGGATATTAAATGCCCTGCGCGTGTAAATCGGGCCGGATTTACGTGTGCAGGGCCGGCGCGCCTATTTTGCATAGGCCGCCAGCGCGCGCAGAGCCCCGGGAAGCGCGTAAGTCCCGGGGCTTTGTAAAAGGGGCATGTCGGGGCGTGCCCGGAGTGACGCGGTTTCAGGGGCGGCGACGCGGGCGTGGTTTCGGCCCGGGGGTGTTTGGGGGGCGTGGCCGCGGCCTCCGGACCAGCTTCCGGGACCGGAACACGAGGCAGGGCTGCCGGCCGGCGCGCGCAAAGTTACGCCTGCTTTCAGCAAGCGTAACTTTGCCGACAAAGGTAGGGGGGGTTTAGATAGGGCCGGGGGGGTGGGTTAGGTAGGGGAAGGGAAGGGAAGGTGCGGGGGGGGGGGGGGGGGGGGGTGGAAGGAAAGTTCCCTCCGAGGCCGCTCCGAAATCGGAGCGGCCTCGGAGGGAACAGGCAACGCGTGCTGGGCTCGGTGCAAGCAGGTTGCACAAATGTGCACCCCCTTTTGCGCGCCGACCCCGGATTTTATAAGATATGTGCAGCTACGCGCGTATCTTATAAAATCCAGCGTACTTTCGTTTGCGCCTGGTGCGCGAACAAAAGTACGCGCTCGCGTATGTTTTTAAGATCTACCCCACTGTGTATTGAGAATTCATTGAGCAACACAAGAGAATTGTTTAGTAGAGTGCAGCATTTATTAAATCCACCAAGAAAATTAGATGTGGAAATGCCAGTGAAGTATTAGTTCAATATTTTAAGAAAACGAAAGAGAATTTGCATATTATTTTAGAAAGAGATAAGGTAAAATTGAAAGAGATTGAGTTGGATATTGTTTTTAGAAGAATGGTCTGAGCTTTCTATGTTTAAAGTAACTAGGATGAAAGATGTGATTTTGCAGGTGAAAACTACATCTAGTCCTATGGATCCATGCCCTTTTTGGATCTTCCAAAGTTTAAAAGATGGTTAAGTATAAAGTACTGCTGAAACTTGTAAACACATCCTTACAAGAAGTTAATTACCAGAAGTGTTGAAAAGGGCTATGATATGCCCTGTAAAAAAGAATTGTTTTTTACCTTCATTAGAAATTTCAAATGATCAACCAATCTCAAATCTGCCTACAATGTCTAAGGTAATAGAATTAATTTTTAGTTGACTCTTACCTATATGGTTTTAGAGAGACCTCCAGTGCAGAAATATGTATGCTTGCTTTGTTGGATAACCTGTATTCAGGGCTTGATGGGAAGAATGCAAAGGTACTTGTACAAATTAATGTGAGTGCAGCATTTGATCCTGTATGCTATGACATGTTATTAACTCAGTTACAGTTGATTGGAATTAGATAGTCAGTTTTGAAATGGTTTAGAACTTTTCTAACAAAGAGAACAAGTAAAAACTGGTAATATGTCTTCCATGGAATTCTGTACCATCTGGTGTTCCACAAGGATGGGCTTTATCCACTATATTATTTAATATATATTTACAACCATTAACTGATATATTGAAGATGTAAATTATTATATTTAAGCCGATAATATTCAGTTACTTATTCCTTGTGGAACAGATAGTGGTTTTCCAGACGGGTTTCTTGCCCACTGTGTGTCAATGATTAATAGTTGGATGTTGGATAATATGTTAGTGTTAAATATCCGAAAGACAAAGATTCTCTGGTAAGGACAAGATGAAAGGTTACTTTCGGGTATTTCTATGTCAGAAAACATAAATATCCCAAATGTGAAGGAAGAGTACATATAGATTCTGCTTTGACAATACAAAATCAGATAAGGAAGGTGGTAAGAACTGTTTTTAACTAATTATTAAAATCATTGCGAAATTACACTAATAAGAGCAATTTAAGGAAAGTTGTGGAAGCTATGAGGATAACTTTCAGACAACTCCATGTGGCCCCATATACACGTGCATATGGCCACACAGATATCTACGACAGTGTTTTATAATCTATGCGGATGAGGTGTGCACAGATTTTACAATATGTGCATGTCTACCCCCAAACATATGCACATATATATAGTTACATGTGATTACCTGCAATGCATTGAAAGCGTGCATTTTTCCTACCTATTTTTCAAATACATGTGCATTTATTTTATGCACGCAAAACAAATTGCTACTTGTTTGCATATAACCCTGTTCAGACAAGATCGGGCGCGCTCAGTTTATGTACAGAAGTCGGTATATTTTAAAACATGCACGTGAGATTGATATCTCCAGTTTGCTGAAACTTCCACCACTTCACCCAATCCTTCTCCAGGTCATCGAGACCCTCCTAGCTCTTCACTCTGAACTCCCTCCAGTTCTCCAGACCTCCCGCCCAACCAATAGTAAACAATAGATGAGTCCGATATCAATTGCACTAGATAATAGGCAGGTGTAAAATTACATGAATACATTGACAAATGCACATCTCTTATAAAATAGTGACTTGTATGCGTAGCTCTTTGTTCCACTCCTAGACTGCCCCTTTTTTGCACATAAATGTGTACATGAGAGTGAAAATATGTGCATACTTTTGATGTTTCTAAAATAGCACTTACGTAAGTAAAAGCTATGTATGTGTGTATATGCTCGTTAATATTTTGAAAATTCATCCCACTGCTTTTAAGTTGACTTAATTATTGCAAATCCCTCTATCTGGACTTACCAAAAACTGGCTGTAGTCACTTGAGTTAATGTAGAATTCTGCAGCTAAAATTATAACAGAGGCTAGGCATAGAGAAAGTATTGCTCCTTTTAAAAAAAATTTTCATTGGTTTTCAGTGCAACAAAGGGTCCATTTTAAGATATTAAAGCCTATTCACAAGATGGTATATGGTGATTCCCCTAATGAGTTAAATCACCTATTAACTCTTTATGTGCTGGTTCATCCATTGCGTTCTAATGAACAGAATTTGTTGGATGTTCCAAATTTTAGACTTTATAGATCAAAAATATCAAGAAATACATTATTTTAATTGTCAGGTCGAGTTTTATGGAATGCTTTAACAGAACATTTATGAGGAGAAAAGGATTATTTAAAGTTTAAGAAGCTCTTAAAACTATGCTTTTTCAGCAAGCTTATGCTTCAGAAAGTTTGCAGGAGATCTTTTTAGGATTAAGGTTTAAAGTATATTTGTTTTTGAGAACAATTGTGATATGAAGTTTGTTATGGCTTTATGTTTTTATTATGTATCTACTGTTGTGACCCTCATCGAACAAGTTTACTTGGAAAAGGGAATATAAATTGTCTTAAATAAATAAATAAAAGAAAATAAATAATATAGAAAAAAAGTAGAAAGGAGAAAAGAGTATGTGCTTATGTAAATGGAAACGAGAGAGACAATGCCTGCAGGAGGAATGGTGAGAATGCGAGAGCAGAGTGCAGGAAGGAGGAGAGAGGTTCAAAGGAAGAGGAAAAGGAGATAATGCAAGAGGAAGGGGTGAGGAGAGAGTGCAGGGGAGAGGACAGCTTAAATAGAAGTGAAAGTGCTGGAGAAAGGAAAAAGGTGACAGAGAAAGGGGAGAAGAGCATGATCTCAGGAGAAATGAGGATGGGGAGGGGAGTGCAGAGAGGTTAGAATGCAGGAGTTAGACATGGAAGAAAAGAGTACTGACGGCAGGTGAGATGCCGAGAGTTCAAGAGGAAGGGGTAGGGGTGAGAAAGCACAGAAATAAAGGGAGATGGTGCAGAGAAAGAGCACAAGATGAAGGCGAGAAAAGAAGGATTGGGAAGAGTACTGGAGGAAGATGGCAATGAAGAAAGAGCAAAGGAGAGAGAACGCAGAAGGGGAGAAGTAAAAGAGTGCACTGGAGGTAGAGATAGGAAAAGCGGGGAGAAGAGAGTACAGGAGAAATTGGAGGAACAGGAAGAAGATGATCGTGGGCAAGTCACTTTACCCTCCACTGCCTCAGGTACAAACATGAAGACGAATTTTAAAAGCCCGGCGCGAGCATTTATTAGGGGATGGGCGAATAAGTCGGGCTTGCGCATGCCGCGTGGATTTTAAAAGCCACGTGTATCTCCTGTGGCGCACATCTCCAAAGTTTTGAAAAAGGTGCAGGGCACGAGCATTTCGAAGTGTGAACCAGAAATGTGCGTGTAAATACTTACGCACCCTGGCGCGTGCCGAGGTCCCCTGCCATGCAACCTTACTTCTGCTATCGAGGACGTGTAAGTTAAAAAAGAAAAGGATCAAGCCATTTCTGAGGGGTTTAAAGGGTCTGGGATAACTGGGGGGATGTGTAGGCTATCAAACCAGGTTGGGGGGGGGGGGGGAGCTGGAGGACCTATTTGTTAACTGTGCGAACTGGTATCCAAACTGGTAAAACTGGGAATGGTGTGGGTACGCGCCCCTTTTAAAATCCCACAGTTTAAGCGGTAGAAGTAGGATTTACACGCACATGTGCGCGTGGCCAGACTATTTTATAACTTGCGCGCATATGTTATAAAATGCCCGTGGGCCTGTGCATGGGCCGACAAATGTGCGCTCGCGTGCTGGTTTGAAAGTTACTGTCAATTGTAAGCCCTTTGGAGATAGGGAAATCTCTACAGTACCTGAATGTAATCAGCTTTGAAGTGTCAAAAAAATGGAATATAAATCAAATAATAATAATAATAATAATAATAAATAATACAAGAAGGAAGAGAAGGGGTAGAATGGCAGCAGAAAAAAAAATGTAATAAAAAATACACAAAAAGAAGAGATAAATAGAAAAGGGAAGGCAGCAAGGAGACATTATCTGCAAAAGAAATAGAGACATGACAGAGAATGAGAAAACAGAAGGAAATGCTAAACCAGAAAATTAAGCCAGAGACAGCAGAGGACGGAGAGTACTGCATTGCCTGAAAAAGAATATAAATTGGCTAATCAATGTAAAACATCCTGAGACCTGGAAGGATCTCACAGAGATAATCTACAGGTAGGAAACTGCACATTTTGGGCCGGATTTTCAAAGCCCTACGTGCGTAGGTGGGGTTACGAATGCTGGGCCTATTTTAAAACGCCCGGTGACGCATGTAAAGCCCTGGGATGCGTGAATGTTCCGGGGCTTTGAAAAAGGGGCGGGGCCAGAGGCCTCCAGCACAGTGGCCATTTGCCGCTGTGTTGGAGGATCGCGTGCCGGGAGGCTGCCGGCGCGCGCAACTTGCACCTGCCCAGAGGCAGGCGTAAGTAGTAAAATAAAGGTCGGGGGGGGGGGGGGGAGTTTAGGATAGGACTAGGGGACGGGAGGGTTAGGGGAAGAGGAAGGGAGGTTAGGTTAGGGGGTTAGGAAGTTCCCTCTGAGGCTGCTCCGAAATCAGAGCAGCCTGGGAGGGAATGGGGGAAGGCCGTGGGCATCGGTGTGCGCAAGATGCACTATTGTGCACCCGTTGCGTGCACCAACCCCGATTTTATAACATGCATGTACATGCGCAGATATGTTATAAAATCGGGTGTCCATGAGCGGGTAGCGCGCACACATGGATGTCTGCGCGAAGGTTTTAAAATCTACCCCTTTATTTGGTTGATTCAGCTTTGGGGTACATTTTAATAGGTGCATGCATGCGTCCGTATGCGCACGCTACCCGGTGCGTGCACATGGATGCCCGATTTTATAACATGTGCGAGCAGGTGCACGCATGTTATAAAATCGGGGGTTGGCGCGCGCAAGGGGGTGCACACTAGTGCATCTTCCGCTCGCTGACGCCCACGACCTTCCCCCATTCCCTCCCAGGCCACTCTGATTTTGGAGCAGCCTTGGAGAGAACTTCCTAACCCCCTAACCTAACCTCCCTTCCTCTTCCCCTAATCCTCCCGCCCCGCCCCCTAGCCCTATCCTAAACCTCCCGACCTTTATTTTACCTCTTGCGCCTTCCTCTGGGCAGGCGCAAGTTGCGCGTGCCGGCAGCCTGTCGGCACGCGATCCTCCGAAACAGTGGCAAATGGCCGCTGTGGCGGAGGCCTCTGGCCCCGCCCCTTTTTCGAAGCCCCGGGACATACGCGTGTCCCAGGGCTTTACACGTGTCGCCGGGCCTTTCTAAAATGGGCCCAGCGAGCGTAAATCCTCCGGATTTACTTGCGTAGGGCTTTGAAAATCCGGCCCAGAATGTGCAGTTTCCTACCTGTAGATTATCTCTGTGAGATCCTTCCAGGTCTCAGGATGTTTTACATTGATTAGTCAATTTATTAGGCAATGCAGTACTCTCCGTCCTCTGCTGTCTCTGGCTTAATTACCTGGTTTAGCATTTCCTTCTGTTTTCTCATTCCCTGTCATGTCTCTATTTCTTTTGCAGATAATGTCTCCTTGCTGCCTTCCCTTTTCTATTTATCTCTTCTTTTGGTGCATTTTTCGTTACATTTTTTTCTCTGCTGCCATTCTACTCCTTCTCTTCCATCTCATATTATTTATTATTATCATTTGATTTATATTCCGTTTTCAACACTTCAGAGTGTGCATGGTATAAATTCGGTGGGTCAAGCACGCATGTGCACGCGGTGCGCCCAAGGGGGGTTATATGTTTTGCTAGTTTCGCGCGGCGACGCATCGCGGTGTTCCCCAGTTCTCTCTTAGTCCGCTCCAATTAAGGAGCAGACTGAGAGGGAACTTTCCTACCTCCTACTCTAGCCTCCCTTCCCCTTCCTCTCTCCTCCCCAACCCCTAAGTCCTATCTTTTTGGGGGGGTTTTATTTTTTTTCCCAACTTACTTCAGGGCCCGACCTTTATGTGTGTGGCCAGGCCTTTTTGAAAAATAGGCTCAGCACACGTAAAGGGCCAGATTTTACATTTTATTTATTTATTTAGAGATTTTTTTATATACCGCGGCACGTACAGTACATCACCTCAGTTTACAGCAAACAATAATTCAGCAACAGGCTTTACAATAAGATATTAAATGGAGCAAAACATGCAGCATGCTTAACAGTCAACTTAGCAACTAGAACCATTTTTTTTTTTTTTTAAATAAAATAGATATCATTGACATATATGAAACATGAAATAGCGAAAGTTTGATCTACACATAGGAACAAATACCGTAGAGAGCTTTTTCTAGGGAACAAGAGCCGGAAGGGATGGGGAGGGGGAAACAGGTGGGTGTTTAACAGTGACGTGAGCGGCCGGTAGAGGGCCCAGTCAATCCTGGGTATGCTTTTTTGAACATGTGGGGGGATTTAAAATCCAGCCCTTTATCTTTAGAGCATATCCTCCAGCCGGCCCTGAAAGTTTGCCTTTGGGTCCTTACACTTTGTAGTAACAAAATGTGCTTGTAGGTATTGGGGAATTGCCTATTTTGAGAGGAGATTACTACAAATTTTCTCTGGTCTCCCTATAAACTGCTGCCACATTAAAACTGTTATACCTGTTATTTTATGTACATTTTATAGGGGGAAGATGAGAAGAGATGCATTATGCATGCATGAACGTTTGTGTGTATATGGGGAGGGGAGGGGAGAAGGGGCCAGCAGTGGCAGGATGTTTATAGGCCCAAGCCTCAAATCTTTTAGGTATCTAGCAACTTGACTTGAATCAATTTATGGGATTTCCTTAGAACTGGAAGAAGAAAAAATATACGGAATCGGTCCTCTTAGATTGCAAGGTTCAGGACAGCTTTAGTTCTGAGCAATCATTATAGGTACTTGATTTACCACAACTCAGAGTAGATAGACTCATGTGAGGAAAGTCAGATAAGTTCAAAGAATACAAGATGTCCTTAATTCTTTCATTCTTTGTGAAGGCTTAAAATGAGGTCACAAATAGGAAATGCTCAGGTGGAATCCCAGGTTCTTTCAGGGTCCTCCCCTTTTTCATATCGATTAATAAATGATGACTGTCATTCAGTGCAGTACTTTTTTCATGTTTGTTTCTGGTCTGGAAATCACTGTGTAGACTATTTGTGGGAGCCTCCCAAATGCCCGGAGAGAAATATTCCATAGACTAATGCAGATGGCAGAGACTTCAATTACCACATCTTCCTCAATGACCGAAAATAAACAGGCCAAGCTTGCTTTTCCAGAGCCCCGAAAGTACAACTTTCCTTCCAAGTTGACCAAAATCTATTAAAATCAGTTTTAAGTTCAGTTAGATCAAACTAGAGTGGGTTGTTCATTTTGGGATGTAGAGAGCTAGAGATTTTCTTAAGAACTATTTTGCCATATAACATACAAATAGATAGGGCTTCCATAATGCAGGTATACTGTATATTTACATCAAGAATTCTATCAAGTCAGCCACCTGAGTTACTTTTAAATGAAACTAGCATCAAATGCTATTGTTTTGCTTGCTTTATTTTCTTACCTTAATACCTTTATTCAAATTGCCAGCACTGGCTTGATGGGAAAATTTATTTTCCAAAGGAAATGTGATAAAGTGTTTCCTCAGCGACTCCAGTGGGATATCTGAAAAATTCTAGAAAATTCCAGAATTGTGATGTAGAATTTATTTTCAGTGGAAATATGCAAGAGATTTGGCACAGACTTAGAATGCCCAAAACTATCTATGCTGTTCACACATATATAATGTTATTGCATTCATAGAGTCTTGTCAGGATATTTGAGCAAAATCCTTCATGGTCCTCCAACACAGACTATGTTTGAGGAAGCTGTGTCAGGAGGGACCAATCTTAGTTGCATATCTTTCTAATGTCAAATGTTGCCTTCATACAAGAGTTATTTGAGCTATGTAATAACTAGTTCTACATCCAACAGATGTCTAGCAATATTCTTTAAGTGCTTAGGTTCTGCATTTTTTTCCTGTTTTATAAAATGATTATCCTCAACCTGTGGCTCTTGATGGGCCTTAGTGTGACACTTTTTAAAAAAAATTTATATTCTATTATATTTTTATAGTGTAAGTAACATGACAGACAGTGCCTATTTACTATTTACATTTATTCACCAAGATTTGCAAAGAGCTTGAGGCGATTTAGAGCACAGATAATAGACTAAAATACACTCTCAATATCATTGCAATAAAAACATATCAAATATATAATACAATAATACTGTAAAAATGATAATACAATAATATAACTGATAGATGTATACATATTTTATCCTGCAAATCTTTTATTGCAGGATAAAGTGTAATCGTTGGGAACATGCCTTTGTCAAGACCCCAAAATATATGTACATCAGATGTGCTTCAAATAAAAAAATTCACTGTGAAAAATAATTAAATTTGAAGAGGCAGATATTTAATGAAAGCAAGTTACATATTAAATATTTAAAGAATTTTTAAGTTTGACGCCTTTGTGGTCTAGTAGCCAACTATTGGTCGGCTTTCTCTTTATCCTGATTGTTTGTTGTGATTTTTTTAAAGCATTATTTTAGTATAGGAAACCAAATGACCAATCAGTGGAACTACTGATTTCTGATTGGTTATTCTAGTTATGCTGTTTGGCAAATAAAGGACTGATTTTTGATTGGTTATTTCAGTAGCACTGTTTTTGAAAGTTACTATTTGAGATAAAGAGTAAAGGTTGATTTATTGTTTAGCAACATTATTAAGAGTATTTTTTGAAATGGGCAACATCTATTAAAAATCTGCTTGAGTTTGGCATTTTAATAATTAATCATATATAGAAGAACAATACTTTATTTTTGATTGTCGCATTGGCATGATTTTTTCAAAACAGCCTCCATTTTTATACATCATAAAAGGATCAATCAGAGTAGAGAAGAAAAGGACCAATCTCCAATGAACTAGTTGACTGGCACTCTTTTTTGAAAGTAAGAATTAGCAAAATTTTCTTTAAGCCTATTATTTTAATAGCCAATCAAATTTTCATCTGAACAAAATAGTATATAAATCACATGGATTGCAAATCTGTGGGTCGAAATTTGGTAACTAAGGGGTCATTCACTAAAGCTTTATCGCGTGCGTTAGGGCCCTAACACATGCGATAAGGCCATATTGCATGCGAAAAGGGCCTTTTCGCATGTGATATAATGCAAATTAGAGGGAGGGGAGGAGTCGGGGCGGGGGGAGGGAGGAGTCGGTGGTGTCTTCGCTGCCGGTGATAACATTACCACTATCGTCGGCAGTAGCGCGTCGAATAGCACCACCTTTCATGGTGGTGCTATTCGGTGCGAAAGCTGGCAGCGAAGACACCGTGGTGGTGCGAAGGCTGCGGGCTTTCGCAGGCCCGCCCCCCATTTTTGCTGGATTCATCATTCAGCGATGAATGATGAATCCAGGCCTAAGAAGAGAAGTTTAAGTATGAATTTTTTTTCAATCTAGAGATAGCTTTTTAATAACATTTTTTATTCCCTGACCTAGTTCAGGTGAGTAAAACGTGAACCACATGGCTTTCCATTCTCCTTTTTTCTGGAAATTACAATAATGGGATGATGCATGTGTCTAATACAGAGATGTTTCCTTTTTGCTTGATATCACGTTACCTCTAGTGGAATCTCATACAATAGGATAAGAGTCAGAGTGATTTTTGTCTTTGTCATATTCTTTCCAAACAAGTGAATACAGCAGTTTATGTTTTTTTCAAAAAATATTTTTGCATTATTATAAAATTTAAAAAAGAATGATATAAGAAGAGTTTTTTGACTTATGACTGAAAGAATCAGAAATTTGCATTTTTAATGTATGATCAGTTTCTAAGGTTTTTTCCCTTCTTTTTCACGATTATTTAAATAAAACTCACAATTTGCTTTCATTATATATACATGCCTCCTTAAATGCAATCATTTTTCTCAGTGAATTTCTTTTCTTATTGAATAGTTTTTCACTGATAGAATGTCATATTGTGATTTTTTTTTCACAGAGGTGTTTGTCACTTCTCACATCAAAATGCATTGAGCCTGTTTTTATTTCTTAAGGAAGATCTACTACCTCAGTAATTATCTGATTTAATTCACTGTTAAACCAGTTCTGATCTGCTTGGCGACACAGCCTGTCTTCCAGAATACGCTGGATTTCATGCTGCCAGAAAGAAATCACTGTGGTGGAGTCCTCCCGGTCTTCATTCGATAGTCTCCGAAGACACTACCAGGAATAAATATATTGAGAGTTCACACCTCAAAGGAGTAATGTGAAAATACATCAGTCTAAGAAAATGCACCAATCTGGAGACCACTTTTTTTGTACAAGTGTAAGATCCATGGGTACTTTAACAGGAACTCAAAAGAAAGTATGACCATACCTCCCCTTTGAAAACAACCCCAAGAAGCAGTATGCACAGAGATTTGCCTATGCTTTTTTCTGCAGGTATTTTTTCCCTTAAAAATAAAGTCAATACATTTGAAAATGTAATCTATGTGAATTTGTTAGGTTTGGTGGCTCGCGAAACTCACTCACCCCCAACACCGCCCAATCATCCCTGCGACCAGGACATCGACTCCTTCAATAAAAGTTACTCAACATGGCATGGAACGCCACCAGACACTGCTCCCCACATCCTCCACTAGTCACATGCACGCCCGATGGTTAGCTTCTTAAAAGGCTCACAGTGAGAACTCAGTCACGGTGCCCCCCTGATGACATCACCAGGACTCCTCCATAAAAGGTGCCTTCTGAGGAACATCTGGTGCCTTGGCAACAGGTCTCCTGATGGATCTGTTCCTCAATGTGTGTTGCTTCTCCTTGCCTTGTCTGTCCTTGTCCCTGCTGCTTGTCTTCCTATGTCCTGCCTCCTGTTATGCTTCTGTGTCCTGGTCCTTCTTCCTTGCCCAATCCTCTTCCTCTGTGTTTTGGTCTGTCCCAGTCCCTTGTCTTGCCTATTTTCCCTGGCTTGACTTCCTGGTTTGACCTTGGCTTACTATCTGACGCTCCTCATTGCATCCTGGACTCAACCCTCTGCTTTGGTCCTGGATCTTCGCTTGTCTGCTGCCTGCCCCCTAGATCTTTGCTTATCTGCTGCCTTCTCTGACCTTCAGCCTATCTCCTGGATCTTTGCTTGTCTGCTGCCTGCCCCGACCTTTACCTGGAATTGGTCTCTCCCCTGGCTACCATTCCAGGGGCACTACTAAGATCTAACGTCCGTCAAAACCCAAGAGCTCAACCTACGGGGGCGATGGTTGGTATAGGCGAAGTTCCTGCCTGGCCCACTCAGGGTACAACTGCCAGCTGTCAATGTGGGTCAGACAGGCTTGCTCGTCCAGCAGCACCAATCACACCACAACACAAGGGTCCACATCCCTAACAGCATTATTTCCCTCCCACCACCTCAATATGGCCTCCCCCCCCCCCCCCTCTCTGGGCCCACCTAAGATTTATCCAGCTAAACATACCTCCACTGTTGATGTCTGCACATACCTTTAGTCAGATATTCGCTGGACAATTTTGAGTCAGCCAATTTATGCAAATAAGCATTGACCTCTGAAAATTGTAATCCTCACATGAAAGGCATGCCTTCTGTTGGCTAAACATTTTATATAGCTGCCATTATGTGGTAGTAGATTCCAAAATTGCAGAATAGCTTTTTTGTTTTTAAATAATGATCTTCTAAAATACATAAAAATGGCAGTCTATTGGCCTGGTAATTTGCATTCTTCATGACAAATCGGAAGAGTTGGATTTGAGCCCCAGTCTCAGGTTCCTGCTCTGTAGGATAACTCCTCATTAGCACTCATAGCTCACTGCACAAGAAGGCGACTCAACCCCTACAGAAGTGACTTAACTACAAATAATGTGCATGAAGTAGCCATTCATTTTTGCACTACAACACCTAGTGATTGGACAAGAGTTATATCATTCCCTTTTAGCCACACAATGACTATCTCTAAGTGGCACAAAATGCAACATTACAAATAGCTAGTTATCTTAGCTGCCCTTGTTTGTCAGTTAAGAGAGGGGAGCTATTTTAGATCTAATTATTATTGGAATACAGGATTTAGTGACAGGTAACGGTGGAGGGGCCACTTGGCAATAGTGTTTATAACATGATTAACTTTGAACTAATGAATGGAAGGGGACAATATGTAAATGTACAGCTCTAACAATAAACTTTCAAAAGGGAAACTTTGATAAAATGAGGAAAATAAAAAAACCTGAAAGGTGCAGCTACAAAGGTTAAGAGTGTACAACTGGCGTGGACATTGTTTAAAAATACCATTTTAGAAGTGTAGTCCAGAAAGGTGGAAGGAAGAAGGAAGGCCAAATGTTTACCAGCATGGTTAAAAGGCAAGGTGAAACAGGCTATGTTAGCCATAAAAACTTCCTTCAAAAACTGGAAGAAGGATCCATCTGAAGAAAATAGGAAAAAGCATAAGCATTGGTAAGTTAAATGTAAAAGATTGATAAGACAGACGAAGAGAGAATTTGAAATGAAGTTGGCTATAGAGGCAAAAATTCATAATAAAAATTTTAAAAGATATATCCGAAGTAGGAAAACTGCAAGGGAGTCAGTAGGACTGTTAGATGATCGAGGAGATAAAAGGGCACTTAGGCAAAATAAGGCCATCGCGGAAAGTCTAATTTAATTCTTTGCTTTGGTGTTTACTAATGAGGATGTTGGGGAGATACTGGTTCTGGAGACAGTTTTCAGGGGTGATGATTCGGATGAACTGAACAAAATCAGGTGAACCTGGAAAATATAGTAGGCCAGACTGACAAACTGAAGAGTAGCAAATCACCTGGATCAGATGATATACACCCCAAGGTTCTTAAAGAACTAAAAAATGAACTTTCAGACCTATTGGTAAAGATTTGAAATGTATCATTGAAATCATCCATTGTTCTTGAAGACTGGAGGGTGGCCAGTAGGGATGTGCAGACCAAAAGTTTAAGTTCATAAGTCCATAGGTCGAAAGGGGGGGTCATTTGCGGTCAATATGGACATATGGAGAATTCCATAAGTTGAGTCTATGTCCATATGTGCAAATAAAATTTAAACCCCTCACCCGCCTTAATCCCCCCCCCCCAAGACTTACCAAAACTCCCTGGTGGTCCAGCGGGGTCAGGACGCCATTTCTGAACTCCTTTGCAAGGAGCACGTGAGGTCGGCGTCACGTCGGAGTGACACGGCGTCACGTGATTCCCCTCGGGTCCGCTCCCGGACCCTCGTTGGGCCCAAAAGGCACTTTTGGCCAGCTTGGGGGGGTCAGGAGGCCCGGGAGCAGAACCGCGATGGACCACGTGACGTCGGCGTCACGTCGGAGTGACGCGGACGTCACGTGATTCCCCGCGCGTTCGCTCCCGGACCCTCACGGAACTTTTGGCCAGCTTGGGGAGTTTTGGTAAGTCTTGGGGGGGGGATTAAGGAGGGTGAGGGTTTAAATTTTTATTTAGATCAACAATCGCAATTTCCAACGTATTCAACATAGCTATGTTGAATAAGTTGGAAATCCGATCGTTTATGCCTCATCACTTTTTTAAGTTAAAAAAAATAAATAAGTTGCGTTTTATATTTAAGTTCAAAACGAATGCACACCCCTAGTGGCCAGTGTAACCCTGATATTTAAGAAGGGCTCCGGGGTGATCTGGGAAACTACAGACTGGTAAGCCTGACTTCAGTGCCAGGAAAAATAGTGGAAATTATTCTAATGAACAAAATCACATGACATGGTTTAATGGGACACAGACAGCATGGATTTACCCAAAGAAAGTCTTGCCTCACAAATATGCAACTTTTTTTGAGGGGGTTAATAAACATGTGGATAAAGGTGAACCAGTAGATGTAGTGTATTTGGATTTTCAGAAGATATTTAACAAAGTCCCTCATGAAAGGGTAAATTAAAAAGTCATCGGATGGGATGCGATGTCCTTTCATGGATTGCAAACTGGTTAAAAGACAGGAAACAGAAAGTAGGATTAAATGGTCAATTTTTTCAGTGGAAAAAGGTAAACAGTGGAGTGCCTCAGGGTTATGTACTTGGATTGTTGCTTTTCATTATATTTATAAATGATTTGGAAAGAGATACAACGAAAAAGGTGATTAAATTTGCAGATGACACAAAAATATTCAGAGTAGTTAATTCACTTGCAGATTGTGATAAATTGCAGGAGGACCTTGCAAGACTGGAAGATTGGGCAACAAAATGGCAGATGAAATTGAATGTGGACAAGTACATATTCTATAGTTACACGTTGTTAGGTTCAATATTAGAAGTTACCACCCAGAAAAAAGGTCTAGGCATCATAGTGGATAACACATTGAAATCGTTGGCTCAGTGTGTCCTGCAGCAGTCAAAAAAGCAAACAGAATATTAGGAATTATTAGGAAGGGAATGGTGAATAAAACAGAGAATGTCATAATGCCACATTGTCACTCCATGATGAAACCTCACTTTGAGTACTGTGTGCAAGTCTGGTCACCACATCTCAAAAAAGATATAGTTGCACTGGAGAAGGTACCGAGAAGGGTGACCAAAATGATAAAGGGGATGGGACAGCTCTTCTTTGAGAAAAGGCTAAAGAGGTTAGTGCTTTTGGAGAAGAGGCAGCTGAGGGGTGATTTGATAGAGGTCTATAAAATTATGAGAAGACTAGAATGGTAAATGTGAATCCGTTATTTACTATTTTAGATAATACAAGGATTAGGGCTCAATGACCCCAGGTTTGGAAGGGTTTGTCTTTGGAAAGTGGAAGATGGGTTTTGAGAGAGCTGTTGTTTTTGAGAAGAGTTTGTTGTTTTTGAGCCTGGTCCTCCCCAAGGAGGATATTCACCTCTTCTTTTGGAAAGTTGGGATAAGGTGCTGTGATTCTCTATCAACCAGTAAGGAGGGGCAGCAATGACCTGACAGAGAATAAAAGAGAAGAAGTTTGGGAGATTTTGTTCCTATTATTTGGGAAGCACATTTTTCCATCAGTTCCTACCCACTGAGAAGGAAGACATTTTGGGTTTCGAACATTTTTTTGGTTATATCATCAGAGAATGAGAGAGATAAAGAGATCCAAATCCCCACTAGAAGCCCTCATTCCATGACTAAAGAGTGTTGTGGTGTGCCTCGTGATTGTCATCTAAGGGACACTGACTCAGTCAGTAGAACTGAGTAAAGAAAACATTTTGAATTATTTAAGTCTGTGAGAAGATCAGTTGGAGAATTTGTGTTGCTAGTTGGACTTAAGTATGTTTATTGGTTATAGTAAATTTATTTTTGGTACACTCCACCAGAGTGTTCAATGTCTATTTTAAGAGTTTGAGGTGCCAATCAAGGACATCCTCAGTGTGAGTACATCTGGGGAGCAGAGACTGAGAGTACATGTGTTGGTGCCCACTCTTATGAACCTAGGGCCCCGATGGTTGAATCCTCCTTTCTGCAGTGAACTGAGTGGATTGCGAGTAGAGAAAGACAAAGTTGGGAGTAAAGTAGCCCCAGGGAGGTACCTGAAGAGGGGATTAAAAGTGCATTGAAGAAATGACCAAGGGACAGTCCCCCTGATCCTCCCTCCCTATGTATTATGAGCCATGCTTGCACTAGACAAATACAGGATGCTGGACTAATAGGAGGTAAGGCTGTGTCCCCCTGATGACTCAGCATTAGGATCTTCTGGGGTGAGGGGGCGAGGCTTGGGGTAGGAAAGGGGGAAAAGAGATAACTTTTTAAAATGACATCAGGTGGAAGGGACTTTTCCATGGTTCATTTCTTTAGTATGTTGAGTGGCAGCGAAAGGGGCTCTTCTATGACTCATATTTGGTTGGAGGAAGGGTGATGGGGTGGGGCTGTCTTTTGGCTCATTTCTTGAAAACATCGGGTGTGAAGCATGGGAGACTGCTGCCTCTGGACACAGGTATAGATGACTAGATTTAAGCCAGATGACCTTGTGTCTTGATTTGAGCATCTAACCCCTAGATTCATCAAAAAAGGTGCTTGGTTAGGCTAATTACCCTGCTCCTGCATAGGCAATTTCCACAAGGTGCAATACATTTATCACACCTGTGCTATTTTTCACTTCACATGCTGATTCACATGGGATAGGTGGCGATGTCCTTTCGTGGATTGCAAACTGGCTAAAAGACAGGAAACAGAGAGTAGGATTAAATGGACAATTTTCTCAGTGGAAGGGAGTGGGCAGTGGAGTACCTCAGGGATCTGTATTGGGACCCGTACTTTTCAATATATTTATAAATGATCTGGAAAGAAATACGATGAGTGAGATAATCAAATTTGCAGATGGCACAAAATTGTTCAGAGTAGTTAAATCACAAGCAGATTGTGATAAATTGCAGGAAGACCTTGTAAGACTGGAAAATTGGGCATCCAAATGGCAGATGAAATTTAATGTGGATGAGTACAAGGTGATGCATATAGGCAAAAATAACCCATGCTATAATTTTACAATGTTGGGTTCCATATTAGGTGCTACAACCCAAGAAAGAGATCTAGGTGTCATAGTGGATAACACATTGAAATTGTCGGTTCAGTGTGCTGCGGCAGTCAAAGAAGCAAACAGAATGTTGAGAATTATTAGAAAGGGAATGGTGAATAAAACAGAAAATGTCATAATGCCTCTGTATCGCTCCATGGTGAGACCTCACCTTGAATACTGTGTACAATTCTGGTCGCCGCATCTCAAAAAAGATATAATTGCAATGGAGAAGGTACAGAGAAGGGCTACCAAAATAATAAGGGGAATGGAACAGCTCCCCTATGAGGAAAGACTAAAGAGGTTAGGACTTTTCAGCTTGGAGAAGAGATGGCTGAGTGGGGATATGATAGAGATGTTTAAAATCATGAGAGGTCTAGAACGGGTAGATGTGAATCGGTTATTTACTCTTTAAGATAGTAGAAAGACTAGGGGGCACTCCATGAAGTTAGCATGGGGCACATTTAAAACGAATCGGAGAAAGTTGTTTTTCATTCAACGCACAATTAAACTCTGGAATTTGTTGCCAGAGGATGTGGTTAGTGCAGTTAGTATAGCTGTGTTTAAAAAAGGATTGGATAAGTTCTTGGAGAAGTCCATTACCTGCTATTAAGTTCACTTAGAGAATAGCCACTGCCATTAGCAATGGTAACAATAGACTTAGTTTTTGAGTACTTGCCAGGTTCTTATGGCCTGGATTGGCCACTGTTGGAAACAGGATGCTGGGCTTGATGGACCCTTGGTCTGACCCAGTATGGCATTTTCTTATGTTCTTATGTTCTTAATACATGAGAGAGAGAGAAAGAGAGGGAGAGAGAGAGAGAGAGCACCTTTATGTAGAGTTAGTCTGAGAGTCTCTCTATATGTACCATTGTACAGAGGCACTTTGAATCGGGGTGGGTTTTTGAAGGTGGGGGGGTTGGGGGGGGGGTATTACAGAAATCATCTGAGGTATTCATAGTAAAATAGACATCACTAAAGATTCGTAGTTATTATAATGGATGAAAAGTATAACTAGAAGAGTAGATTTGTGTTGTACAAATCAACTCCTCTAGTTATACCCCCTCTAAAGTGGTACATATATAGAAAGTACCAGAATCTCTCTCTCTCTCTTAATGCTGAAGTGCGTTATTTAAGGCCCTAGCGTGAAATGATAAATGACCTTGTAAGTTAGGTTCCTAGTGCTGTAAATCAGTGCTCATTGCATAACTTTCCTCTCCTAACCAAATCCTGCCACTGATCCACATTTAGAGTGGTTAAATTTAGCCACTCAGCCCTGGCAAATTTTCAAAGTTTTTTATCTAGTTGGTTATGTTCTGACTTAGGGGGTTATTTTCTAAACATTTATCACGTGCGATAGGATTTAAATTAGCTGGAGGGGAGGAGTTGGGGTGGGTAGGGGAGGAGTCGGAGTGGGTAGGGGGATGAGTTGGCCATGGCACCGCTGCTGGCGAAAATATGAGGCACATTATCGCCGGCAGTAGCACGGCGAATAGCAACACCTTTTACGGTGTCGCTATTCGCTGCGAAAGGCTGCAGCTGGCTGTACTGCGGCCGGCGAAATCGCACCGCCGCAGTGCGAACAGCTGCGGCCTTTCACAGGCCCGCCCCCCCTCGCCCCACCCCCTTTTTCGCAGGATTCATCATTCCGCGAGGAATGATGACTCCTGCCCTTAGCTTGTTAGATACATTTGAAAATTCAGCTCAAGGTAAATAACGAGACTGGAAACAGATGGACTCTGAAAGGGGTAAAGAAACAGTTTCCAGGGATGTCTATAAATAAGTTCAAGCACAAGGAGGTCATGATATGAAGTTAGAAAGAGGAGGCTCAGATGAAACACCAGGAAGTCTTTTTTTTACTGAAAGGGTAGTGGATATCTGGAACTACTTACCAATAGAAATGGCAGCAACCAAAACAGGATATCCACAATTAATATACTGTATTTGCAAACAATGGAGACAGTGCATGCAAATCTATCTCATGCATATTCATTCCAGATAAATAAATATAATAAAATATAATATCCTGAAAAACCAGACCTGTTTGCGGCTCTTGAGGTCTGGAGATGGCCACCCCTGTGGTGACAAAGTAGGCAAAAGAAAACTGGGCAGACTGGGTGAGTCACGAGGTCTTTATCTGTTGACAACTACTATGTTACCATATTAAATGCAGAAACAGGGTTTGTGAGGAATATCTTTAGTGAAGCTTTCACCAAAGCTCACTCGAAACGATCTTAAAAAGCTGCAAAATATGTAAAAGAGAGGATTGATTGGGAGCACTTGGCACTGTACCTGGAATGCTTTATTAATATCTCTTAGTGAGAAAAGATAATGTTGTCTCCCTGGAGTTCCAGAGGGAATCAGAACTTTTTTCACTGCTTTCAAAAGACGGCAGGAAGCTCTGACTAGAGCTGTGTGGAGTTCTTCCGCTAAAGGCAGACCATCCTTATCACCCATGTTAGCCTGCAGATAAACAGAACATGAAACTTTAAGTCCACAACTGATTGTATGCATTGCAACCATATGTTTCCCTTCCCACACTTCAGATGACAGGCTGCATTGCGTTGTGTGCTACTGAAATTTAAGAATTTGTCTGTCTCGTATAAGAACATATGCACCTAAGGATTGCTGCATTGGGTCAACCAAAATGTCCATCTAACCTAGAATCCTGTCTCTGGCACTGACAAACAGCAGGTGGTAAGAGCAAGTGTATAGTAAATGGGATCTCCTGTTTCTTACACAACTGGTATTGAACAAACTAAAAATGGCCTCATTCATCAATTTTTCAGCATTTGTTTGAAACGAATGCACACCCTTAGTTTCTTTGACTCACTGTAGATGGTATGTGCTTGATCTAACCAACACTTCTTTTCTGAGCGATCTGAGGATATCATCTAGTCTGTAGGAATTCTGTGTAAACCAGAGCATGACTCTGAGCTAGCCTGTGTTTACAACTCAAAAATGTACACCTAGTACCAGTATCTTGCAATCAGTATGAAAAAGCTATTGATTTTAAATATTAAAAAAACTCCACAAGTAGTCAGTACTAATTTAAAGGACTGATTTAAGAACAGAAGAAGTTGCCATACTGGGTCAGACTGAGGGTACATCAAGCCCAGTATCCTGTTTCCAATGGTGGACAATCCAGGAATCAAGTACCTAAACATTAAATAGATCCCATGCTACCAATGCTGATAATAAGCAGTGGCTATTTTGTAAGTCAACTTGACTGCAAGTTTACGGACTTCTCCAGGAAAATTGTGCAAACATTTTTTATACCCAGATAAGTTAACTGCCTTAACCACATGCTCTGGCAATGAATTCCAGAGCTTAATTAGGTGCTGAATAAAAAATAGGTTTTTTTATTTGTTTAAAATGTGCTATTTGTTAACTTCATGGTGTGCCCCCTAGTCCTTGTATTACCTAAAAGAGTAAACAACTGTTTTACATTAAATTGTTCTAGTCCTCTCATAATTTTATAGACCTCCATAATATCCCCCCTCAGCCGTCTCTTCTCCAAGCTGAACAGCTCTAACCTATTTAGACTTTCCTCATTGGGGAGCTGTTCCATCCCCTTTATCATTTTGGTCACTCTATACCTACTCCAGTACATCAATATTTTTTTTGAGATAAGGTGACCAGAATTGTACACAGTATTCAAGGTGTGGTCTCACTATGGAGTGATACAGAGGCATTATGACATTCTCTGCTTTATTCACCATTCCCTTTCTAATAATTTCTAACATTCTGTTTGCTTTTTTAATTGCTGCAGCACACTGAGTCGACAATTTCAGTGTATTGTCCACTTTGATGCCAGATGTTTTTCCTGGGTGGTAATTCCTAACATGAAACCTAACAATATGTAACAATATCATGGGTTATTTTTCACTATATGCATCAACTTGCACTTGTACACATTAAATTTCATCTAACATTTGGATACCCAATCTTCCAGTCTCACAAGGCCCTCCTGGAATTCATCACTATCGGCCTATGATTTAACTACTCTGAATAATTTTGTATCTTCTGCAAATTTGATCACTTCACTCATCACTTCCCTTTCCAGATCATTTATAAATATATTGAAAAGCACCAGTTCAAGTATAGATCCCTGAGGCACTCCACTGTTTATCCTTTTCCACTGAGAAAATTGACCATTTAATCCTACTCTCTGTTTCCTGTCTTTTAACCAGTTTGCAATCCACAAAAGTACATTGCCTCCAGTCCCATGACTTTTCCATTTTCTTAGGAGCCTCACATGGGTGACTTTGTCAAATACCTTGTGAAAATCCAAATATACTACTTCTATTGGCTCACCTTTATCCACATGTTTATTAACTCCCTCAAAAAAAAAAAGAGATTTGTGAGGCAAGACTTTCATTGGGTAAATCCATGCTGTCTGTGTCCCATTAAACCATGTCTATCTATATGTTCCACGATTTTGTTTTTAGGAATGATTTCCATTATTTTTCCCAGCATTGAAGTCAGGCTCACCGGGCTATAATTTCCTGGATCACCCCTTGAGCCTTTTTAAAATATTGGGTTACACTGACCACCTTCTAGTTTTCAGGTACAATGGATGATTTTAATGATAGGTTACAAATTACTCTCAAGAGATATGAAAGTTCATTTTTTAGTTCTTTCAGAACCCTGTGATTTATACCATCTGGTCTGGGCATTTTGCTACTCTTCAGTTTGTCAGTCTGGCCTACTACATCTTCCACATGATTTGGTTCAGTTCATCTGAATCATCACCCTTGAAAACTGTCTGCAGAACAGGGATCTCCCCAACATCTTCATTGGTAAACGATGAAGTAAAGAATGTATTTGGTCTTTCCACGATGGCTTTATCTTCCCTAAGTGCCCCTTTATCCTCTCAATCATCTAACGGTCTAACTTCCTGCTTTGGATATATTTAAAAAAGTTTTTATTATGAGTTTTTGCCTCTATGGCCAACTTCTTTTCAAATTCTCTCTTAACCTGTCTTAGCAGTGTTTTACATTTAACTTGCCAATGCTTATGCTTTTTCCTATTTTCTTCAGATGGATCCTTCTTCCAATTTTTGAAGGAACATTTTTTTTGGCTAAAATAGCCTCTTTCACTTCAATTTTTAGCTAAGCTGGCAGGCATTTGGCCTTCCTTCCACCTTTCTAAATGCATGGAATACATCTGGACTGCACTTCTAAGATGGTATTTGTAAACAATTTCCATGCCTGTTGTATACTCCTAACTTTCAGTTTTTTTCTATCTTCCTTATTTTATCAAAGTTTCCCTTTTGAAAGTTTATTGCTAGATTTACTTATTGTCCCCCTTCCAGTCATTAATTCAAATGTAATCATGTTATGATCACTATTGCTAAGTGGCCCCACCACCATTACCCATCTTACCAAATCCTGCATTCCACTAAGAATTAGATCTAAAATAGCTCCCTCTCTAGACAGTTCCTGAACCAATTGCTCCATGAAGCAGTAATTTATTTCACCTAGAAACTAAACCTCTTTAGCATGTCCTGATGTTACATTTGCCCAGTCAAGATTGGTATAATTGAAATCTCCCATTGTTACCACATTGTCAAATTGGTTAGGTTAATTTCTCTTAGCATTTCATTGTCCGTTTTATTTTGGCCAGGTAGAAGGGTATAAACTCCTATTGTTATACTCTTCTGCAACACACATGGGATTTCAACCCATAAAATTTCTACTGTGCATTTAGTCTCTTTATCCTGTTGAACTCTATGCCATAACAGTTATTACAAATAAAAGAAGGTATACCACCAAGTATCAATTATAATAATGCAAGCAAAAAAATACCTGGTAACAAATATATAAAATGTATTCAATACATAATTAAAACACACAATCACATTTACATCATAGAAAATATTCTCCTATTAAAACTTTAGCCCAGTTTCCAAAATATTCCCAAATTTCTCAAATATTCCCCAAACACTGTTCAAATATTCCCAAATATCTCCAGTTTTCCCCAACCACTATTTAAATATTCCCAACAAAAGGCTCTTTTTTGCCGAAACATCCAGCTTCATCGGGGATATTACACATTAATACATATAGTGACAGCTGGTTACAATATCATTATGGATAAAAGCCATTCACAATATAAATAAACATGTACTAGGAGTATATTTTATCACATATTTGGCTTGTTCAGGGAGCAAGTGTTTTCGAGAGATGCCACCATCTTCATGTGCGGTGTGTTTGGTGCGAAGACAGATGGTTTGAGAGATGCCACAGCGAGAACAATTTCTAAATTGCTGGCATATGGCATTTGGCAGTTGTTAATGGTAAATCCGGAGAAGGCATCTGTGATTTTATTTTTAAGGAAGCAAGTTTATGAATGGAGAATTTATTGTTTAAGAAATAGAACATCAAGCATTTTACAAATGCCAGCTGCTCAACAGCTATAGGAAACTGAGTGTATTTATTGCTCCCTAAACAAGCCAAATATGTGATGAAACTGGTTAAGTTTAAGATTTGGTAAAATATATAACTCATGCATATTCCAGTATGGAGTCTCCATTGATTTTTTTTTACATAGCTCTGAAGTACTGTACCCCAAAGGAAATTTCATTTCCCCTAAACCTAACCTAACTAACCCCAAATTTTTTATTTCAGTACTTACTGCTCTGCTGGAGCAGAAGTAATCTGTGCTCCGACCGGCTGCTGGCACGTGCTTTCCCGGGACAGCATCGAATGGCGCTATCTCGCCCCCCGCCCCGCTCCCCTCGCCCCCCTGGCCCACCCCTTTTGAGAGGCCCAGCACTTCGGCGCAGACAGGGGTTTATGCGCAGGGCCGGGCCCATTGTTAAATGCGCATGGCACATGCAAGGCCTGGTCACGAATGTAAACCCCGAAAGGGTTTACATTCGTGACCAGGCACAGGCCTTTGAAAATTTACTTAAAAGTATACTGAAAACAGTTTAACTAAACATAGATTTTGCAGAACATTTGCAAAACCATTCCCAAAATGAAAGAGGCCCATATTCTATGTATGTTAGGAATTCCTTCAGTCAGAATAGAAAGCTTGACTTTAATATGGAACAGGGCCTTCTCTGTAGCAGGTCCAACCTTGTGGAACTCTCTTCCCGAACAAATCCAACTGTTAGCAAATCATAAAGAGTTTAAGAAAACACTGAAAATCTGTTAACAGTGCCTATAGAACATAATCTCAGTTATATATCCCTATGACTATACTATTATCAGAAACAAAAATAATATATATGTACTCTAATTTTAATTGTGTCAACCTTTTTTTGCCATAAATTATGTTTGTACTCTTGTAAACCACCTAGGCGGACATATATATGCCTTATTGTGCGGTATATAAAAAAAACCTTTAAAATAAATAAATAAATAAATAAATAAATATTCAGTGCCATTTATCTGACTAAATTCAGACCTAGCTGGACAAATGGAACTGTTTAAATATCCAGTCATGCTCACCACCTGGTATTTAGCCTGCTAACGTCTAGGGATGTATATTCATTGCTCCAGTTTGATACGTTTCGGTAGTACGTGTGTATCTGACGAATGGATAGTGGGTGCACAAGAACAAATGTATGTACGCTGAGAGTACATACGCATGCACTATTTGCTTCTGCATGCCCACTATCCATTCGTCAGATATACACATACTGCCAAAAACGGATCAAACAAATTGAACAATGAATGCACATGCTTACTAACTTTTTATCTACATAAGTCGGAGTGGGGTGAGGGTATTCTGCGATGGAGTTAGCTTTTGGCTAACTTAGACCTAGATTTATCAAAATGCTATAAATATCATGGAAATAGCACCTACCATAGAAAAGGGGGCGTGATTAGAATAATTTCCCTAATATCGCATAGGTATTTACCACAACGCTGAAAACATTTATCACACCGCATGTTATTTTCACATTGTATGCTGAGTAGTCTGCCGCAGAAGCATTAATACTTACAGAAAATGTTTTTATCACAAATGGCAGTTCGGGCTGCTGATCGAAAGAGAGAGAGAGGCTCACATACAAGTTAACTATTTATACCACTGTAAGAGGGGGCACTAGTAACTTGGGGTGAGGTTTAGCGGCGAGGTAGATTTTGGGGGAAAGTTTTACATGCTCAGTCATACGTACGAACAGCATAGTTGCCATCAGTGAAGATTTTATGTGATTTGGAGTGATGAAAGGTAAAAGAAGAGTAGATTTGTACCATTTACTCTCTACCTAGCTAGGTAGAGAGTGCATCAAGCTAGGTAGGGAGAACATGGTACAAATCTACTCTTATCTTTCATCACTCCAAATGACAGTAAATCTTCACTGACGGCAAATTTGCTGTTCGTACCTATGACTCTGTATGTAAACCTGCCCCCCCCAAAACCTACTCCATCCCACAAACTTCATCCCGAGTTCATAATGCCCTTCTTACAGTGGTATAAAAAGTTAACTTATAAGTGACCCTCCACAAAGTCTCTCTCTATTTCTCTCTCCCCTCCCCCTTTTGAACCAGCATTTGTGATATAAACCATTTTGGCCAGTAATGCACAGCTAACGTAGGCCTAACGCACGGAAAAAAGGTGTAGTTATTTCCGGCATTAAAACCTGCATTGTTGTGTGTTACCTTATCGCATGCCATGTTAACTGATCCTCATTTCCATTTACTCTGCTCAAACTCCTCCCACTCGAATACTAATTTTAAATTTGCATATGCATTTGCAATGCGGTATTTTTTGCATGCATTACGGTGTTATCATGAATGTTAGGGCCCTAACGCGAGCGATAACGCCCTGATGCATTTTGATAAATTACCCTGTTAGCCACATAAATGCCAATTTTCAGCATTAGCCAGATAATAAGGATAAGAATTGCATGAAGGCGATCCTAAAGTTACCCAGATAAACTTTTCCAGCTAACTTTGACTTAGCCAGATATATTCTGCAGTGCGGGCAAGTTAGCCTCATAAGTTTATCCGGCCAACTTAGCCAGACTCCCCACAGCTGGATATTGGCTTCAAAATATTACATCCGTTTGGGAAGCCACTAACTACAAGAGACAGTAGCTAGGACTTTGAAAACAAGAAGCAGTGCAGATCGTGAAACTTTCACATGAATTGATTTTTTTGAATCCATACCTCTAGCACAGAGAAAATAACCTGGTGCAGCTGCAATCCCTCTGGAACTGGAAGATGAAAAATTGCAAAGTGTCGCTGCAAATAAAAAAAGTAATGCCAATGAGTGTCACTAATACATTTTGTGGATTTTTGCTTGTGATCATCATTTACTTTTTCCTACCTTTTTTTTTTTATTTCTCTTCTTGCTTCTTCCCCTTAAAGAATTCCTCACTCACTCTCCAACCCTTCAGCCAGCTCTGCTGAATCCCCTTTTCTGTGGACAGGTCTAGAAGGCACATGTTGCATGATACTGGACTGGCTCTAGTTAAGGCATTGCTACTGAGTAAGATGATGACCGGAAGTTTCAAGCACTGCCTTTTGTGCCTCGATCTACAAAGACAAACATTGCTCCGCCTTCCCCTGTGTTTAGGGTTACCAACTGTTTCCATGTTTTCAGGACCCTGCCTATATTCACTTAGGGGTCGATTTTAAAAGGTCTATGCATGTTCATGTGTGCGCTATTCCTGGTGCACGCACATGGACGCAGCTATTTTATAACATGCGTGCGCTGGTGTGCGCATGTTATAAAATATGGGTCCTGTTCGCAGATGCTGGTGGCCTCCTGCGCACGTGGGGGGAGGGGGGAATTTTAGAAAAATACACGCAGCGACACGATCGGGCCTAAACCAGTTCCCTCCCAGTGTGCACCAATAAAGGAGTAGACTGGGAGGGAACTCCCCTAACCCTAACCCTATCCTTCCTCCCTCATCCCCTCTCCTCTCCTCCCCAACCTCTAAACCTTTCCTAGCTTTGCTCAATTTTTTTATTTCAATACTTACTGCTTCTCTGGAGTAGAAGTAAACTCCATGCGCTGGCCGGCTGCTGGCACTCACTTCCCCGGGACAGTGTCTAATGGCGCTGTCCCGGCCTGCTCCCTGCCCCCTTGGTCCGCCCCTTTCTTGAGGTCCGGCACTTCTGCACGTATCGGGAGTTACACACGTGGCTGGGCCTTTTCGAAAATGCGTGCAGTGCACCCAGGGCCCAGCCAAGTGCGTAAACCCCCAATTTTATGAGCGCGGCCAATCAAAACTTTGGGCTTTATAGTTCTGATTTCCTTAAGAAAAGCAGTTTAGGCTTAAGAGGATGATGCCATGTTTTCACATTACAGTCTTATGCAATATTCTGTCCTTTCTTTTAGTACATTCTTAAGACAAGTAGGACCCGATGAGTCAAGGAGTTGATTTAAAAATTAATATCAACCTCAAAATTAATTGTCTTCCACCATCATAGAAAGTATTTACATTTGGGATGAAAACAGTTTCTGCAGGATGTTAAATTAGGATTGTGCCATTATTTACCATAAATGGATTTCTTTGGCCTATAGCTGAAGAAATGACATATTTTATATTCTCATGCAAATGAATGACTAAATCCCCAGCTTACTCCTGCAGCTTGTTTCTATATCTTGCGATATGCATTTCATGCCTCTTCATGCTTTATCAACATTAGCACATTTTCAGAGGAATCTCTCTCTAATGTTACTCCTATTCATCATAGACACTGGTTCTCCAACTACTAAAAACATTGTGAGGTCAATTTTCACAAGTTTTTGCATGGATAAACATTATAGTTATCCATGTCAAATCTCCTTTAAGGACTGCCCCAGTGTATGGAGAAAGCACAGTGACTGCAATCCAATACATAGCCTATAATTTGGGTATTACTATCCTGTTTTCTTGACTGTGATCATAGATCTAAAAAGTTGATGACTTGCTAATTTAGCAGAGTAACCACAAAACTGGGTTAATCAGGCTAGATTTTCTTGAGCAAGATCACAGATTGCAAAAAAAAAAAAAAAAAAAAAAGATTTGAAGGGAAGTATTAGGAAGTTTTATGAGACCTGAAATAAGAGTTGTGACTTTGAAAAATGTCCTGTTTTTTTCCCCATCTTGATTTTTTTTTCTAATGAATGATTGTGATTAAGGAAACTTTCTCTGATCAGTAAAGGAAACTTTGCCCTGATGATAATTGGCAAAGCTTTACATTTCAGTAGCTTTGCCTGGGCTTTATGCTGTTAAATTCACAAGTCGACACTGTCAATATTTTGACATTTTTTCTTAAAGCTCATGGCACATTTGCATGAGCTTCATTACTCACAGCATGAAGGACTCTACATCATATAGCGTCCCACAGTGTTGTGCCCTTTAGACATAAGGAGCACAATTCATACATAGTGTACCATTTCTCATATTTAAAACTGGCCACCGTCATTTTAATTGTACGCACTTTATGCTGGATTCTTTTTTTTTTTTTTACAAAAATTAAAAACAGAAAACATTTTAAAGGATCATTTCAGATCGTATCACATCCTTCAAGGTGCAAGATCCATGTTGCTTACCAAAAGTCTTTGGTTGAAGGTCCTTGGTGTGCTGCTGGCATATTCCCGTAGTGACATGGCGGCCTGCACCACCAGACCTTGCAGTGACTGCCACTCAAAAGGCTTATACGGTTTCACCAGAACTTTATCGTCTAGCAGCAGCCTCAATAGCTAAGGAAGAGAGTCATATGGTGAATGCAATACCAGAAAAATTATAACAATTTGAATAGTGTTTTTTATCCAAATAGGATTCTAACATGCCAATAAGCAACCATCACTGGGAGAAGGGGAGTGAGGAGGGAGCTGGGACGAAAGGGGTAAAGAAGCTATGTAATTATTTTTTTTTACCCAAACACTGGTGAATTAACAAAGATGCAGGGACATACATTGACTTGCTTGAAGTCACACAAGAGAGTCAGTGGGAAATCAGGATTTCAATTCGCCAGTCTGGGAATTCTCCAAACCTTCTCTTGGTCAATACACATACTATGAGTCAGATCTAAGGAGGCTGGTTAAGTTTTGCTAGTTCAAACATTGCATCTGTTCCTAATTTGGAAATAGTCTTTTATTTCTGGAAGGCAAACTAAAATACCACCACAAACTATAAAGAAAAAATAATTTTCAGAAGGAATGTACATCCATTGTATTATTTTTGAAGGATTTGGCAAACATTTGGCAATAAAATGTTTGTTTTTGGGGCTAATTGAAGTAGGGAATTGCCTTAGTCCATGACGGTAACTTTCAAATAGCTGCGCAGGCAAAAATGTATGCCGGCTCGCGCCCAGAGACGCAGCCATTTTATGACATACGTACGTATGTGCATATATAACTGGCTGTACACGCATACATGTATGCGTGTACAGCCAGTTATATAACTTGCCTAATCGACTCCTCTGTGTATATTGTATATAATTCTTACCATGTAAGCAATTACTCTCTGCTTACATGCACTGCTCTCCAGTTAGAAATTGTTAATCTATCCCTTTTTTCTAACAACCTTGTTCCACATCCCCTGTTGTAATGTAACTTTCGCTTTCAGTGTTAACTGGTTTTCCCCCTTGTTTATTGTAAACCGGTACGATAAGACCTGGTCTTGAGCATCTGTATATTAAAAGAACTTAAATAAATAAATAAAATAAATACATGTGTGCACAATTGTATATGGACGCCTGCATGTGTGCACAATGCTGCCTCTACTGCGTAAGTGGTTGGATTTTATTAGATACACGTGCTAATGCAATTTCCCTTTTATCCAGTTCGCTCCCAGTTCATCCAGACAACGGATCAGATTTGCTACCCCCCACAGTTATTTAATCTCCCTTTTACCCTTTTAATCCTGATCCTTAAAACCTCTGCTGACTTGCCTAGTGATTTTATTTTAATACTTACACATCATCCATAGCAGAAGTCAAGTTATGCGCACATTTCAAAGTAACTTCCCGGAACGCCATCCTCCTCCTAGACCACGCCCATGCCCTGCCCCTATTTAAAGTTTTTGATTCGTGCATGTACCGGAAGATATGCGCTTTTTAAAATCGATGAGGCGCTCCAGCCAGAGACATGTGCGTATCTCCTAGGTTTCATGCACGAAAAGCTTTTAAAATCAACCTTTATGCGTTTGGGAAGGAGAAGGAAAAGGAAATTTGGATTTTTAGCTCACTTTTTCAGATTTAGGTTCAAGGTGACTAACAACATTTTTACAATGTAAGGGCAGAAATGGAGAGGGTTTGCACCTGAATCATCCCTGGGGCTTGTGAAGAATACTTCATTGTTTGTAAGAAGGTGAGGCTGCATCCAAATGGAGTCCCAGCTAGAAGATGACACCTCTTCACCACCCAGGTCACGAAGAAAGATTGAAAATGGAAGAAAGGTCTCTGGGGAAACGATGTAGGTGGAAGTCAGACACTGGATCTGGCCTGGTTTTCTGATGGTATCTGTTTGGGCTTTGCCCATGGCACCCTGGGATTGAGGCTTTACCTGTGCTGATCCTGTTAAATTAATTATTTCAGAGCCTTCTTGGGGTGGAAGAGGTGAAACCGAGTGCAAGTACTGAGAGGTGAATATTGCTGAAATGAACCTTGTACACATTATGTATAGGAGAAGAAAAGGATAAAGTGTTGTGATGACCAGAAGCAAGTCAGAAATTAGTATAGACTTTCCTGTATTTGCATTGTTTGTATGTGTTTTAATGATGTGTTTAATTTTAGTTACACTATAATTTCTTTTATGTTTTACTATTATACTATACTCCACTGAGAACTTTATCTTGGACTAGCAGAATATAAATGCCGTTTAAATATCTAAATAACCTGTAAAGTAAATCCTAAATCCAGTCAGCTTTATCATTTGAATGACTGATCAAACAGTTATATCTCCCTGAATCAACTCAGAAAGAAGGGGCCCTTATGTTTCTGGCCAAAAGTTTGCTTTATTTTCTGGAGAGGGAGGGTTTTTTTTTTAAAAACTTAAAATGGATAGTGTATAGATGGTGAAGGGAATATTTAATAAAACTGAATACTGTGCTTATACCTCATTACAGCATTGTACATTATTTTCATCAGGCTGAGGAAGGTTCAAATCATCTACAAACAACTGGAATGTTTTTCCATCTCTTGCTCCATAGATAAAACCTGCAAAAGAAAATGTTTATAATACAACATCTTTCTGAAATGTTTCAGCACACCAGTGGTATATTTTAATTACATAAAATGAGCACAACAATTTAGACTTCATGTATTGCACACACATCTAGCTCAGACATCTGAAAACGGAGTCACCAGAAGACATGCAAGCTTCACATATGGACCATCCATTTCTCAAAATGAAACAGGACTCATCCAAAGAAACTCTGATGGAGATCAGGGCCCGTTTAAAAATCGGGGCTCGGGAAATTAGACATTTGCAACAAAGAATCAAGAGAAAATCTCTAAGTGTGATGGCAAGGCTCTTTCTGAAGAAGAAATGCTTCTATTGACCTTTGATGAGAACGGGATAAAGAGAAGGGTATTCTCCAGAGAGCAGCTGGATGGTGTCTTACTCAGCCCTATGCCACCTGATGCTGAAATCAGTCAGCTATAAGTACGTGCGCATGGCTGCATGATTATGATAACAAAATTCCTGGAAAGTGTGAACAAGTTTCAGAAATGGAAGATCGGGGATAGAAATTATTTTTTTTCCTTCTCTTGTGCAGATTGGGGTAGATTTTTAAAGAAACGCGCACGAGGTACATTTGTGCACGCTAACCCTTTGAAAATCTACCCCATTATCTCTTTATCAATAGCTGTGCAAGAATGCTCTCATTTTGTACATTTGAATACTGAATAAGCCACTTTAAATAAAATGACAGATTAATGGAACAAACAGATGTCTAGAAGATCAGATCATCAGTATGTGATCATTCCTTTCTTTTGGTGAGACAGGGCCTTGCTGGTGTAGGTTTACTGTTATTTTCAAAACCTGAATTTTAACCATCTGGGGCTGGAGATGCTGCAGAAGCATCGCTTCAGCCATCGCACAATGGTGGCATCTAGTAACAGTCTCAGGGTGCATGCCGTCTGTGGCCGTCTGTGACCTCTGGTCAAGAATAGTCACTGCAATAGCTGAGTTAGATGGTGGGGCATGGGATGTAGGTAAGGGAGGGAGGATGGGAGGGCAGTGAAATTTATAAAACAGGAAAAATCCCTGGGTGTGAATAAAATCTCAATAGCTCAGCAGAGGTTAGATCTGACTACACTGGAAATCAAAAGGAGCAGGAGGAAACTGCCAGGCAAAAATGTAAAGAATAAAGATTTTAAATTTGTATAATAGGGAAATAGTAAAAATTGTAAGTTGAGGAAGAAAGGCAATATCCATTATGTATACTTTGATGTTCTATGAAATGAATGTTGCACTTCAGTTAGAGGCATTTTTCCATTTCTCTCTACAAGGCCTAATTATCAGGGCACAATAACAGTAATGCACATATTACAGATGTTCAATGCACGTTATTATCATTAATGAATTTGTGTTAGTACTAATGTGCTTTTCTCTCCATTAACTTGGACCTTCATATGAACTATTTAAATGAGCTGATAACATGGAAAAATATGCAAATCTCCTCATTTAAATAAAATGTGCACCTGCATTAATGTGGCTGTTAATGCAAAAAGAGTTTGCATTAAAACCACATATCAATATGCGATTTTTTTTTTTTCTATATATCTTTATTGGTTTTCAAAATAGACAACAAACTTTAACCTTTTACAACTGTGTTTTCGCAGAACCCCCCCCCCCCCCATAGAAAAACCTTAGTGTTCAAGGAGTCAAGGGACATAAAAGTTCGAGGAGTCAAGGGACTTAAGAGAATCTTTTTTTTTTTTTTGTTGTCCGTCCCGGGAATCGCCAGTGTTGGCCCCATGTTGGTTGCTGTAACAGTTCATTTTCGTGCCTGTAGGTCGTTGGAGGTGTGTCTTCCTTGTCATATAGCCGGCAAAAACTGTGCACTCAGACATCTGGTAAAAAACCCACCTTCGGGGCCAAATACTCCGTAAAACCTGCCCAGATGGAATGAATGAGTACAGACCTCTTTGGAGTGTGTTTTGTGAGTAGGGCATGTTCCATAGAGCACAAGAGCACCAACTTTCGAAACCAATCTTCATGATTAGGTCTATCTGTTTTTATCCAATTCTTTAGTATGATTTGTTTACCCACCAGACCCGCTCGCATGATAAATAAGAGATCGGCGGTGTAGAGATGCGGATGTGTCGACTCCGCCATCCCAAACAGCCATAAATTGGGGTTTGGTGGTCAATATGCGATTTTAATGCACACGTTAGCAACAGTTTTAATGCACGATTTACTAAAGGTTTTCTGCCCTGTAGTGAATCATGTGCTATCTGTGCTGCTAATTCCTGTAGATTTAAGTAAAACTATACTATTAGGCGACTTCAATGCGCATATACTTACACCATCTACAGTTACAAACTCACTCTTAGATTCTTTCGCCGGCTTAGGATGGGAACAACTTATTAAAATTCCAACTCATATAAAAGGTCAAATTCTAGACCTTGTGTTTTTTAATCCACTCTCTTTCACACCAACTTTGAAAGATATTAAAGTTATTCCCATCCCCTGGTCAGACCATCACAGAATTCACTTTTCCCTTACCTTAGAGCATAGTAGACACACATCTAGAAAACAACCTACAATACTTAAAAGAAAATTTATCAATCAAGATTCATTTATAGAAGCAGTCACACCTAACTTACCTATCTCCATATCATCAAATATAGAAGACTCAGTATCAAAATGGAATTCAGCTATTACTTCAACGTTAGATCTGATTGCTCCATATAAACAATATCAAATAAACAACAGGAAACAGAAGCCCAATGCCCCCTGGTATTCAAAACCTCTACATCAACTTAAAACACACCTTAGAAAGCTGGAACGAAAATGGCGACATATAAGAACAACTGAAGCAAAAAACGCATATCGATGTACCCTCCGACACTATTATAAAGAAATAAATCAAGCCAAAAAACTCTATTATGGAAAGATAATCTCCAAAGCCAATGGAAATCCCAATACTTTATTCAATATAGTCAAAACATTAATCACTCCACATAACGAAAACTTCGCAGATCATGATACAATATTTTGCAATAAAATCGCCAATCACTTTAAAACAAAAGTAACCAACATTTCCATAGAATTTTCACAACTGCCCTATCCCACCTGTGTCAAGAAAGAACCTAATTATCAATGGTCCGAATTTACCCCGGTCTCTGACAGTTCAATTCAAACTATAATCAGCAAACAAAAACCCTCGAATTCACCTTACAATCCTTGTTCAGGAGCCTTTTTCAAAGCTATTGGTCATCATGCATACTCTTTTCTTAGTAGTCTAGTTAACCAATCGTTAGAAACAGGACAATTTCCATCTAATCTGAAAAAAACATCCATGTTACCTATTCTAAAATCAAAAACAAAAGGTACAGCCGATCTCAATAACTACAGACCTATTGCCTCCCTCTCATCACTAGCTAAACTAATAGAATCTGCAGTTTTACGTCAACTTTCCGACTTTCTATCCGAAAATAACATTCTCCACATTAACCAGCATGGCTTCAGAAAGGGACACTCTACAGAAACACTTCTTCTATCTACCTTTGACACATTATTTCGGGCATTTGATTCATACACAGATTATATTATAGTATTTTTAGATATTTCAGCAGCATTTGATACGGTCGATCACCAAATTCTCATTTCAGGTCGACAAGCAATAGGCATCACTGGAACAGTATTAAGCTGGTTTTCATCTTTTCTTACAGATCGCCCTCAACAAGTTAATATCAACCATCAATCCTCCACTCCCTACACAATTCCATCCGGCGTTCCCCAAGGATCATCACTATCTCCCATACTATTCAATATATATCTTCTTCCGCTTTGTCATATTTTATCTTCACTCACCCTACAATTCAAAATTTATGCAGACAACATTCAATTTCTTGTCCCCTGGTCCGATACTCTATCATTAGTCTCACTCTCCCTATCCACCATTAACTCTTGGCTATCTCATAATCGCTTAAAATTAAATCCATCAAAAACCGAACTAGTTCACTTAACATCCATTACAGACTCCTCTATAGGCCCACCATCTCATTTTACCTTCAATGGTTCAACCATCCCAATTAATTGTCATGCCATAAATATAGGTGTAACTATAAATACAGACTTATCCATGAAACAACAAATTTCCTCTCTAACAAAGAAATCATTCTATAAATTACAACTTCTGAAACGTCTTCGTCCTCTTCTTTTCTATCGTGATTTCAGAACTGTCCTTCAATCTCTTATCTTCTCTGGTTTAGACTATTGTAATGCACTTTATCTAGGTCTATCTGATTCATCAATTCACCCACTACAATTAGTTCAAAATAGTGCAGCTCGCTTATTATCCGGTACCTCCATTCGCAATCACATTACACCTATCTTACAATCTCTTCACTGGTTACCCATAAAATACAGGATAAAATACAAAGTACTCTCAATCATTCACAGCTTAATTTATAACTCTTCCTCCACCTGGCTTTGCACCTTACTCCGCATTTACAAACCCACCCGACATTTAAGATCACTTACTCAAAATCTCTTAGACATTCCATCACCACGACAGGCTAGATTAGATATTACCAGGAAAAGAGCTTTTTCAGTAGCGGGACCATCTCTCTGGAACTCTTTACCCAACCCTCTCCGTTTAATATCAAATCCTTATCATTTCAAAAAAGCTTTAAAAACATTCTTTTTTCAACAAGCATTTAATACTCCATCTAAGCATTTCCCCGATCAAAAATGAAGTTCTCATCTCCTCAAATTTCACCCATCAGACACATATTACCTCAACTTTCCACCCAATCATCCCATCTGCTTTCTTCTTAGGATATTTTAATCCAATAATTTGCCACCCCCCCCCCCTTCATCCCTTTTACCTTCCCTATTCTGATTACCCATGGCATGTTACCATTATTATTATTTTTTAGTTAATAATTTCTTTTTTTTAGCTAGCAATTATCTAGCTACTTAGCTAAATTTATGTATTTTATGTTTATTTTAGTTATATTTTATTTTCACTTTATTTTAACTTGTTGTAAACCGTTTTGACAAAATTTTATTTTAAAAAGCGGTATATAAATACTTTTAAATAAATAAATTCAAATCACAGTTTTAATGCCCTTTGATAAATGGATGTAAGGGCAAAAAATCTCTGACTAGCCTCAAACTTGCAGATTGCTGGGACAGGAGGCTGGACTTTGCCTGTCAGTTGCCAAGTGACTGATAAACTGCAGTTGAGCAGGCTAGAAGGCTTTGCTTGCAGCCTGAAGGTATGCTCTGCAACCGTGCCCCTGAGGAACTGGGTTGGTCTTCAGGGTTTACAAAAAGGCAATCTGAAGGCTGTTGAACTAGTGCGCTGAACCCCGTGGGTGATCCCATGAATTCTCGGGGAAGTAAGTTGTTGTCTGTTTATTGGAGAGGTTTATGAAGATACTGAACTTGGAGTAGACTACTGGAAACCCTGTTAAAGAAACCTCCCTTGAAGTAAAGTTATGGGGTAATTTTCAGAAGGATTTACATGCTTAAAACTGGGATTTACATGAACTTTTGAAAATTGCTATAATACATGCCATTGACTTGTTAATAGGTTTCGCCCACATAAAATATACTTGCTATAAATAGTATGTTACAGTTACATGCACAAATCTTTTGAAAATTAAATTCTCTGTGTTTATGTTTAAACTTGCATTCTGTAAGCCAGGATACTACTATTTACTGTTATCAACCTGAATAAAGCCAAGCTGGAACTCTACACCTTGTGGCTTACAGTAGTAAGAGGCTCAAAACTTGACAACTGGCTTATAATGCATTTTCCTATTTCTGTCATAAGAACATAAGAAATTGCCGTACTGGGTCAGACCAAGTGTCCATCAAGCCCAGCATCCTGTTTCCATCAGTGGCCAAACTAGGCCATAAGAACCTGGCAAGTACCCAAAAACTAAGGCCTGGATTTTCTATCAGCGCATGGCTTTCTGAATGCCGCGGTAACAGGGGGAGAAGTGGGGGGCAGGCCTGAGAAAGCCAGCAGCGATCGTACCACCGTGGTATTATCGCTATTGGGCACGCTTCTGGCAGCGAAAACGGGTCTCACTTTATCGCCGCCAGTGAAGTTACCACCGTGTCCGCCCTGACGCCGCCCCGACTCCTCCTCTTCCGGTCCCGCCCTGACTCCGCCCCTATCAAGCTATCGCACGCGAAAAGGGATGATTCGCGTGCAAAAAGTCCCTTTTTGCGTGCAATACTGATAGAAAATGACCCCCTAAGTATATCCCATGATACTGATTCTAGTAATAGCAGTGGCTATTTTCTAAGTCAACTTGATTAATAGCAGGTAATGGACTTCTCCTCCAAGAACTTATCCAAACCTTTTTTAAACCCAGCTACACTAACTGCACTAACCACATCCCTGGCAACAAATTCCAGAGTTTTATTGTGCGTTGAGTGAAAAAGATCTTTCTCAGATTAGTTTTAAATGTGTTACATGCTAACTTCATGGAGTGCCCCTTAGTCCTTCTATTATCCGAAAGAGTAAATAACCAATTCGCATCTACCCATTCTAGACCTCTCAAGATTTTAAAGACCTCTATCATATCCCCCCTCAGCCGTCTCTTCTTCAAGTTGAAAAGTCCTAACCTCTTTAGTATTTCCTCATAGGGGAGCTGTTCCATCCACTTTATCATCTTGGTTGCCCTTCTCTGTACCTTCTCCATCACAACTATATCTTTTTTGAAATGCGGCGACCAGAACTGTACACAGTTTTCAAGGTGCGGTCTCACCATGGAGTGATTCACAGGCATTATGACATTTTCCATTTTATTCACCAATCCCTTGCTAATAATTCCTAACATTCTGTTTGCTTTTTTGACTGCTGCAGCACACTGAGCCGACGATTTCAATGTATCACTATGTCGCCTAGATCTCTTTCTTGGGTGGGCGCTCCTAATATGGAACCTAAGATCGAGTAACTACAGCATGGTTATTTTTCCCTATATGCATTACCTTGCACTTATCCACATTAAATTTCATCTGCAATTTGGATGCCCAATTTTCCAATCTGACAAGGTCCTCCTGTAATTTATCACAATCTGCTTGTGATTTAACTACTCTGAATAATTTAATATTATCTGCAAATTTGATTACCTTAGTCGTATTCCTTTCCAGATCATTTATAAATATATTGAAAAGCACAGGTCCCAGTACAGAATATCCCTAAGGCACTCCACTGCCCACCCACTTCCACTGAGATGACATCATGACAATAGCTAGAGTATCAGCTGTCCCACACAGTGTGCCTGGTTATTCTCATCTACACTGCTCTAAAGATATATCTGAGTTGTTAGCCATATAAGCTTGACTTGCTGCAGGATACCACACCTTATTCAAGTCAGTTTTGTTGTCTACCTTCCTTGGCCTCTAACATCATGAGCAGATCTGTATACAAGCTCCCATGCTTTAAACCAATGTTTCCCAAACTTTTTAAGCCCAAGTCACACTTACATTAACAAAAATATTGTGTGGTACACCAAACTCTGCAGAGCATCAATGGGAATATGAAGAGGACTCAGATGGCCAAAAGAAGAGCTAGAATTGCACTGAAAGCCCCAACAATCTCTTTTCCAAATTTTAAAACAAAGGGAGAGAGTGGGCAGCGATGCACATGAGCCCTTCCCCATGGAACAGTTCCCTCTATATACAAGAGTGCATCACATAGAGTGCTCAGTGCACACTCTCTCCATCTGGGGACACATCAAAGCCTGGAAGGACTCCAAGGAAGAGGTGCTAAGTACATTGTGCATGTGCTGCACAACGTGGGGCCCTGCTGTCCATGACCTGAGTGCTGCCTGTTAATTCCCACTCTCCAGAGCCAATAGCTAGGAAGGAGATGCATGAGTGACTAGATATGTTCGCAGAAAAAAGCTCCTGCATGTTTAAGATGTTTAGACCAGTAGTGTCTCTTTTGCTGCTAAGTGCTGACCATTAGGCAGAGGTGACTTTTCCATGTGTAACCATCCAACCGGGTACATAAAATGATGGAATGGCACATTCCTGTTATGCAGTGGTCATCCATCCTAAATTTATTTTTGTGGATTCTTTAAACAGTTATACAGATGGTGAAGTGGAAGTTATGGTGACATCATGATGTAACGTGACTCTACATACACTTGTACTGTAAGGATAGGGAGGAAACCCCTCCATAATCTCTGACTCCATCCATAGGAATAGGCTGGCAGAATGATGGAGAAAGACACAGTGCATCAAAATTCCAAACAGCAACTTTATTTTCTGGAATATCCAGCCACCAAAATTATGTACATGGATGAGAAGATATTACAACGTTGTTATTGAACAAGTCAGAAAATCACGAGCTTCCATTACAGTGAATATTACAACTACTGCTGACCAGACGGGTCAACCTGTTATTCCCTCCACTGTCTTTTCTCTCTCCCAGTTGTAAGGGAGGGCTGAATTATCAGACATATTCATATCAAAACTCTCATCCAACAGGTACCAAATACAACAATTGCATTTCCCATAACATTACTCACAACTCCTGTGGTTCAGGGCCTTTTTACCAATCTCCACTTCATTATCCTCTCCATGCAGGTTCCCCTGGACACTGTTCTTCAAGACCATAATGGGCATATGTTCACGTGAAATCACCCCATTCGTGCTCCTACTCTCTTACAGGCCGATACAGTACAGTGCGCTCTGCTGGAGCGCATTCTTAACCTGCGTTTGGACGCACGTTTTCGACGCGCTAGCTTTACCCCTTATTCAGTAAGGGGTAATAGCACATCGAAAACGCACATCCAATCCCTCCCAAAACTAATAGCACCCGCAACATGCAAATGTATGTTGATGGCCCTTTTAGTTATTCCTGTGCGATTCATTAAGTAAAATGTGCAGCCAAGCCACACATTTTACTTTTAGAAATTAGCACCTACCCAAAGGTAGGCGTTAATTTCTGCCGGCACCAGGAAAGTGCACAGAAAAACAGTAAAAACTGCTTTTCTGTACACGCTCTGACTTAATATCATGGTGATATTAAGTTGGAGGTCCCAAAGTAAAAAATAATTAAAAATAAAAAAAAAATGTAAAATGGGCCTGCGGCTCGCGGGTTGAAAACCGGACGCTCAATTTTGCTGGCATCCAGTTTCCGAACCCGTGGCTGTCAGCGGGTTTGAGAACCGATGCCGGCAAAATTGAGCGTCAGCTGTCAAACTCGCTGACAGCCGCCGCTCCTGTCAAAAAAGAGGCACTAGGGACACGCTAGTGTCCCTAGCGCCTCTTTTTACCGTGGGCCCTCATTTAAATACTGAATCACGCGCACAGGAGAGTGGCCTGTGCGCGCGCCAGGAGTGCGGGCAGTTGCCCACTCTCCCGCAAATTTTACTGTATCAGCCTGTTAGGTAGTTCCTCTGGAGGAGGAAAATGCCACTCAACACTCAGGCCCCTGGCCTCTTGTTTCACCACCCTAGTAAGCTCTTTGGGGGAGGAAGAAATTGTTGCTAGCAATAATTTTATGGGTTTGACAGTTGCTTGGTTTTGATAGTAAATATAAATGTAAATAGGAGTGGAGGAGTAGCCTAGTGGTTAGAGCAGTGGGCTACGAACCAGGAGACCAGCGTTCGAGTCTTGCTGTTGTTCCTTGTGACCTTAAGCAGGTCACTTTACTCTCCATTGCCTCAGGTACAAACTTAAATTATAAGCTCTCTGGGGATAGGGAAATACCTACAGTACCTGAATGTAATCTACTTTGAAGTGCTGTGAAAAGTGGAATATAAGTCTAAAAAAAATATTACTATCCTTAACATAAGGCATGGGGTAACCTGCACAGAGTGGCAGTTACTACCATAAGAAACTTGCTGGGCAGGCTGGATGGACCATTTGGTCTTTTTCTGCCGAGTATACTATGTTATTGTGTGTCTTTCAGCCTCACCTGTGAGGTCAGAGACTAGGAGTTGTTAACATACAGACACTTTCCAGTGGGAAGACTCAAGGGAGAGATTTCTATAGCACAAGGGAGAAGTTTTGATACAGCAGAAGAGCCCAGAGGGCTCCCTGTTCTTTTTTTCTAACTTTCTTCCAGGGAAAGTGGCTGGGGGTCAAGGGCCAGGCCTTCAGGAGAGGAAGTAGAGCTTGGAATCCAGGAGGATTCTGAGTGAAAGAACCAAGAAGTGATATTTAATGAAAGGGGGTATTTATCCTTTTCATTAGAGATTTCCTTATCTGTTTTAAGACATGGACTTACAGTCTGGAACAGAGGAAGATTACCAGGCCTGTGGATTTACCCCAGGAGTTTCTGCACCAATGAGTGGCAGCAGAGGCTTTCAGACTATGCATTATAGAGAATTCTCAGGGGAGAGCCTCTCAGCCATAAAGAGGAGGCTTCACCTTCAACCAGGAGAATTTTTCTCATAAGAACATAAGAAATTGCCATGCTGGGTTAGACCAAGGGTCCATCAAGCCCAGCATCCTGTTTCCAACAGAGGCCAAAACCAGGCCACAAGAACCTGGCAATTACCCAAACACTAAGAAGATCCCATGCTACTGATGCAATCAATAGCAGTGGCTATTCCCTAAGTGAAATTGATTAATAGCCATTAATGGACTTCTCCTCCAAGAACTTATCCAAACCTTTTTCGAACCCAGCTACACTAACTGCACTAATCACATCCTCTGGCAACAAATTCCAGAGCTTTACTGTGTGTTGAGTAAAAAAGAATTTTCTCCGATTAGTCTTAAATGTGCTATTTGCTAACTTCATGGAATGTCCCCTAGTCCTTCTATTATTCGAAAGTGAAAATAACCGAGTCACATCTACTCGTTCAAGACCTCTCATTATCTTAAAGACCTCTATCATATCCCCCCTCAGCCGTCTCTCAGTTACACTGCTTGGAGAACAGGATCTACAAAAACTTACCCATGTACCATGGAAAGTCCTAATGGGAAGAGCATCAATAAAGAATATCCTGCTAGGCGTGCAAAAGGAGAAAAATGTCTAGTCTGCAGATTCCGTGACTGCAAACTATTGATTGTGTATTAGATTTTGTTTTCTATATGTTCTTATGTTCTATGGGGGCATTCTATGGGGTGTTTTATGTTATTTATTTATTTATTTAATACTCTTTATATACCGACTTTTCATGCAAGCATATCAAATTGGTTTACAGTAGTTAGCAAATATTCATTTAAAAATATTTGCATTTCCAAAGAAGAAAGGAAGTAAATACATTGTTTCATAATATGGTTCCTTATCATTCAGCTGTGCCCCTGATTCAGGAGAAGCATTGGATTGGGGGTTACATACAGATATGTGCAACCTTCCTTACAGGATAAACATCTCCTTCTTGCTTGCAGAATAAGCATTACTTCAGATTTTTAGGGGACAATTTTTTGTACCTACAGGTCTGCAAGATCATTTTCAAGGGGAAACTCCCTGAGGAATTTCCCTTTGAAAATTCAAGCCAGTGGAGGAATGTAGGTGCTTTGCATCCATGCACTTTTTACCTGCTTTGAAGCATTGGGGGGGTGGAGGAATTTTCAAACACGCTTTTTGCACATGTAAACTGTTTACCTGAATGAAATGTTTGGAAAATTGCCTTCTTAGAGGCAAATATCTGTGGATACAGAAGTCGTTTTACCTGAGGAAAAGGGAGCCTTCAATATTACCCAGCCTATCTGCGGGTAAAAGTGCATGCACTTTTCAACAACGTGTAAGTTTTTAACTGCAAAGATTGAGGGTGATCCCGGGGATGGAGAGAGAGCAGAGAAAAGAACAACATGGGTGGGTTTGATTGTATTGTTCGAAAAATTACCTGCAGAGAAAGCAGGCACAAATCTCTACAGGTAATTTTTCACTGGGCAATAATGAAAGTAAAAGTACCCGTGTACATTTGCTTTGATTTGGTGCAAACCCCGCAGGTTAAAAGTATCCGAGGAGCTTGCCCCTAGGCACCCAGTGTTGATTTCATCAAAATTCATCAAATTTCATCAAAACCCTAACTTCATTCATAACCTCAACTTTTTACTTCATTTTTAACTTAACCAAACTGAAACATTTTATAAGCCAGTTTTATAACTATTTAGCTAATAGCTTTAAAAGAAGTCAGAAAAAATAAAGAGGATGATATCAAACAAGCACAGAGAGATCAAAAAGCAGATTCTCAAAACTCATTTCTCACCTTGTCTGTGAACAATGTTTTGTCCTATGAGCTGCTGGAGATCTCTGGCCCTTGAGGACCCTGAGAAAACCATTCTTTTGATTAGTGTTTGGGATTTGTCTGAAAAGATCAAAGTTTACCAAGTTATATATTATCAGAAATGGTTTTAATTTTCCAAAGGTGAATACAGAAGTCCCATTTTCAGGGCCTGTTGAAGCATTAGGCAGAATAGGCGGCTGTCTAGAGCACCACAGGTCTGGGGGTGGCAGCAGCATGTCCTCCCTTTTCCCACCTGCATGGTCGAGAAGAGGAAGTGGTGTGGCATGACGGGACGAAGAAGCAGCCATGCCGCCACCATCAGCAGGAGGAGGAACAGCAGGACAGTGACCACCTCAGGAAGAAGTAGCATCGGCCTCGGGCCACTGTGGCCGTCAGGAACAGGAGAAGGAGGAGCCACACGGCCAGAAGAAGTAGCATGGGCCAGGAAGGGTTTAGCAGTATGAAGAGTTGCAGCGGGGTCTGTAGGAGCAGGAATAGATGTATCAGCCATGGATGGTCAGAAACAGGAAGCAGACAAACGTCAGCCCCCCGCAGCCCAAAGAAAGAGGAAGAGTCCTGTCGGCTGCAGGGGCTGAAGGGGAAGGCTGCTGCTGGCATTTGTGGCTACAGAGGGAAGAAAACAATGAACGAGAGACAGCATGAGTGTGGGAGAGCCTGCATGTGTGTATGAGTGAGAGAAAGCGCGTGTGTGTGAGAATGAGAGCAAGCGCATGTGTATGTGAGAATGAGAGCAAGCGCATGTGTATGTGAGAATGAGAGACAGCATGCGTATGGGAGAGCCTGCATGTGTGTATGAGTGAGAGAAAGCGCGCGTGTGTGTGAGAATGAGAGAAAGCGCATGTGTGTATGAGTGAGAGAAAGCGCGTTTTTGTGTGAGAATGAGAGAAAGCATGCATGTGGGAGAGCCTGCATGTGTGTATGAGTGAGAGAAAGCGCGCGCGTGTGCGTGTGTGTGTGAATGAGAGAAAGCACGTGTGTGTGAGAATGAGAGAAAGCATATTCCTGTGACTGAGAATGTGTGTGTGTATAAGAGAGAGAAGAGAAAGTTTGTGAGTACTAGCTTGTGGCACAGAAATGAGCAGCCAAGGTTATTTTTTTCTTCTTTTAAGTGCTTTATTTTCACAGTGCAACAAACCCACCAGTATTCATAGTTTGCAGAACACAAATCCAGCAGCCATGCAAAAGAACTGTCTTCCCCCATTTTATACAATAAAACAAACAGGCCAGCTATTCTTAAGGTACTGCCTATCCCTTCTTAATCATGTTCCTGGAGACCTGGGCCTCCCTTTGCTCTGCCTTCAGCCTACATTATATTCTTGGGCCAAAAGAAACAGCCTATACTTGGAATTCTCTATCTTTCAGTGGACCGGTTCCAGATAGCTAAGCCCTGTTCTCAAGGCGTTCTGGGGTTCCTGAGTATATAACCTCTTACACAGCCCGTCTCCTTTCCCCTGCTAAGCGATGACAATTTCAGGGCGTTTGGAAATCAATAGTTCCCAGGTATGGAGATTTGAAATGTTTTTTGTCCTTATTAGTTTTAATTATTGGGTGGTGTTTTATGTGTATGCTGTTTTGAAATATTGTATTGATGTTTGGGACATTTTTAGTTGAGATTTTAATTATTGGATGTTATTCTATTCATTAGCTGTTTTGAAATATTCATGTTTTTATAATTTCTATGGTTTTATGGTTTGTTGTGCTCCCCGGCCACGTTGGCTCCGCAACCAGGCCCGCTTACCTGGCGCTGCCTCGAGTTCTACCTCGAGTTCTACCTCGAGTTCTACCAGCGCTGCCTCGAGTTCCAGCTCTGTCCGCCCGCGTGCTCCATGAGCATCCCCAGCTCCCTCATGGCCTTTGGCATCGCAGCTCTCCTTGCGCTGGGGTTTGGCGTCCTCCTCGGCGTCGGCCCCGCCCCCTAGCACGCGTGCGCACAGAGCTCAGCTTAATTTAAAGAGCCAAGTGTGGGAAGACCTCGGGCGGCGCCCGATTCTGACGTCACTCATTCAAGGTATATATACCTCAGCCCAGCCCCTAGCTCGGGGCCTTGGCAATTGGGTTGTACACTCTGGTGTCTCTAGTTTGCCTTCCTGCAGTCCAGTGTCTTACTCCTGTGTCTCCTGTTCCAGTCTCTGTTTCAGTCTCCTGTTCCAGCGTCTCCTGTGTCTCCTGTTCCAGCGTCTCCTGTTCCTTCGTCTCTCCATTCCTGGTAGTACCCTTCGAACTGATTTCACAGTACAGACCTTTTCCTGTTCTCTGAGTAATCCTGCTCGCTGCCTGACCTGACCTCTGCCTGGAACTCAGACTACTCTGATTGTTGCCTGATCTGACCTCTGCCTGGAACTCCGACTACTCTTGACTGCCACTTGGAACTTAACCTTCTGCCTGATCTGACTATGCCCGGATTGACCTCTGATACCAACTCTGCTTTGGCTGACCATTCTGGACTGATACTCTGGCCTTGATCCTCGCCATACACTCGGACACTCTCTTCTGGCCTCCTGCGACCTCTGGTCTTGCCTGTCTGGACACCGACCGCGCACCCTTATTCGTGGTGGGCACTCCCTTGAACTTTCTCTCTAGGAGACCCTGCGAGGCCCACCTAAGACCAGGCGGCCAGGGTAACCAAGGGCTCAACCTGAGGGAACCCCGGATTGCTATTGGCGAAGCTTCAGCTAGCCTCTGTCTCCTCCTGTGCTCCACCTCCTGGTGGCAGGCGCTCTCCGGGTACGACCAGAGGGCCGTACCAATTCTGCACCAGGCCAAGGGTCCATTCCTAGCACAACATTTATACTATTGATTTATATTTCTTGATTTTATTGTTTGATTTTTTAGAAGGAATGCTAATGTTGCTACTAATCAATAGAAATCTAAAAAATGGGGAGGATGTGAGTAAATAATCAGATGCAGTAGATGAGTGCTCTTTATTGTGGCTTATATTAGTGAAGTATATATTTTTTGGTAAGGGTTGGTTTTGCCATTACGAGTATTTCTGTTTTTTCATTGTTGTATTGCATACATAGTCTGGCTTGGGGTGATTTGTTCAGTTTTTTATATGCATACTTCTATTTATAGTTTATGGTTTCTTTATTCTGTATTTGGTAAGGGTTTGTTTGTGTTACAAGGTGGTATATTCTGCTAGTGTGCAGTTTCTGTGTAAGGATTTATAGAAGTTTGGCTTTTCCATTTTCCTAGTGGGAGATGTATTGATGTTTTAGGGCCTGGTATAATATTTGTGGCATTGCCATTTCATAAGTTTTGTTTTTGCTGGTTGAGTGCTGGCATTAATTGCTGTTATGAGAGGTTTACTATATTGTAATTGTAATTTGTTTACTAATGGGTTTCTGAGTGCCAAGCCTATACCTAACACACATTACAATAGGCCAAATAGCATATGAGTTTCAAATGTATTTTTTTACTTTTTTTGCAGGGTTCTCTGGTTGGCACTATAGAATGCCACAAGTGATATTTTTTACTTCAGAAGACTGTTATTTGAATGTCCTTTTTCAGGTATAATCTATTATTATAAATGTATTTGTGGCCCATATGCACAAGAGTGTATAGAAGTTAACAGTGCTAACAGGTTTTATGGTAAAATAGAGGTTTCCCCCTTATGGGAAATCTGCAGAGCCTCAAACAGTATACAACATCTGTTGGAAGTGGACAGGATGTATAGATGGCAATAAGTTACCCTGGAGCCAGTGTAGGAATGTTCCAGGGCTCTGGGTCATCTGTTGGTCAAAGGGTGTTACCTGCCCTTCTTGACAGATAAGGGGGGACATCCCCTAGGGGCTCAGACATTGAAGGGAAGTGATATAACCCCTGACTCTGCTGAGTCTGGGGCTGCTCCAGATTGCAAGGGAAAGAGACTGGGTGGAGCTGTGATCCTCACCCAGGATTACAGAAGGGAGTAATGGACATGGGGCAGAGATTTTCTCCTAAAAATCTCCAGAGGCCTGAAGAGAAGAAGCAGAGGGTTGCAATACAGCCTGGAAGTTTAAAAGATAAAGCCTGTGCTCAACTGTGGTAGGAGCTTATCTGGACCAGGAAGACAAAGTGTGCCGGAGGGAACTTGCACTGGGCTCGGAGGATCCTGATGCTGCACCTCAAGGGATTTTTCCTTGAGATGAACAGGGCATTTTTGTGAGTATTTTGCTAGCTAAGGGAAATAAAGAGAGGACCAGGCTAGATTTGTTCAAAAGAAAAGCATCAAAGTAACCAGAGACACTGTGTTACTGTAAGAAGAAACTGTTACTTAAGGAAAAGAAGTTATAAGGACAAGAGTTAGAGATTTTCTGGAACTGTGATTGTGTTTAATTTCTACATCTGCTTGAGCTATCGTGATGTTTGACTCTGAAGATTCCTCAGTAAACAATTTACTTTTTGGAGCACAACTTGAGTCTGGAGAGTGATTTGTTTGTGTGGAGTATTCTCAGCCTGGTACTGGCCCTACAGGTTATCATGCCCCCAACTCACGGCTCTGAAGATTTGATCCCCCACCTTGGGATAGTGACCTCAATGCTCCCCAAGGCTGGGAAGATGATCTCAGGTATACAGGGGGTTACACTTAATTTTTAATTGAGTGTGGAGAGGGTGCAATGGGGGAGGGGGTGGGCAGATGCAAGGCTGTAAGGTTCATCTAGGATGCATAATACCCTTGCACTAGCTTTGCCCATTTTACTCATCCACATTTTAATTCACATACACATACCTTGTGTGCTGATGAAATCATTAATCATGGCCGTTTTCCCTGAACCTGGAGGTCCAATTAACAAGATATGCTGAGATCCCATGCTCGCATACTCCAAAAATGTACGGACCATTATCTGGAGGACACAATTTTACAAGCACATCATTTCAAATGTCCAAGTACAAAACTATATCAATGATAAAAAAAAATGAGCACACAAACAAAAGAGATTTCTTCAAGGTAATTTTGAGGTTACTGGAGGTTCTAGCCATGATATAAATTGGGAGCTCAGTAAACCTAAATATGACTGAATTTTTTTTTACAAAATTGCTAATACCAAAATTGAAACTAAACCATACATTTTGTCATGTAACTAAACTAACCATAGCCAATGAGGACTACAATATTTGGGTAGACTTGTGATAAGTGTTAAATAGAGAAGGGTGAACCTATTCAAATTAAATCTCTACTCCATCCAGATGGAAATGTCTGTGAGAGGGCATTGGATAATCAGAGTCCAAATTTTTACAGGTTACAAATGTGAGGAGAATTTACAGACTTGGAGAGTGTCAATTGTTTTTGTTTTTTTTTACAAAACTGAGATTGAGAAGGTTAAGTGAGATTATATGGTTAAGCAATTGGATTTAGCTGAGAACAGACCTTTTTCAAATGGTGGCTGAATTGTCTGGCTGTGACTCTGTCCTAGCTCCTCTCTCTCCTACACTTTCAGCTGAAACTCTTGCCAACTATTTTAAACAAAAGGTGACAGATGTTCAGCCAGCGGCGGATTCCCGATGAAGACCAGCCCGGGGATTCCATGTGGTCTGCCGAGCGCGGCTCTTGTCACAGCCTCGCTCGGCAGACCATGTGACTAGCGCGACCGGCCCACCGGAGGATGCCCAATACCCCGATAGGCCAATCCGCCCCTGTGTTTAGCAGTCTTTTGCTACATCTGTCCCACAGCCTGTGTAGGTTGATGTTTTCAATCCTGGTGATGGGAATTTAGTGGGTCAGAGTTCATGGATGACCTTTAGTCCAGTGGTCATGACAGGCATGGAAAAAACCCTTGCATCTATGAACCTCTAATTTGGATCCTATGCCTTCTGCCCTGGTAGAGAGCTCAGCCTTGAAAAATTTGGAATAATTTTTGTTAATTCTTGCCTTAATCATGGTACCATTCCCCTTTGTCTTAAGCAGTCTTTGGTGCATCCTATCCCAAAGAAAGCCTCTTTAAGTCCAGCTGACCTTAAGAATTATCACCCGGTTTCAAATGTACCTTTTTTTTTTATCAAAGTAATGGAAAAAGCAGTGTTTGTTCTATTAAATGACTTTGCTCAAAAGGTAAATGTTGTGCATCCATGACAATCAGGTTTTTGCAAAAACATTTGTTGTGAAAGAGCTCTAGTGGTTTTAATTACTGCAGTTAGGATGCACATTGATAAAGGTAAAGATGTCATTTATGTATCAAGTGACATAAGTTCAGCATTAGAAACTGTGAACCATGATTTACTTTTATCTCATGTGAAGTAGTTTGGTATTGTTGGTTATGTGCTGAAATGGTTTAAATCATTTCAGGAAGGACGTCACTTTCAAGTTTGACTTGTGAGGTTCCTCAGGGATCCAGTCTCTCTCTGTTGCTTTTCAATTTATTCTTAGACCCCTGCCTGCTATTATTTAAGAATAGGGTTTTTAGTTGTTCTGGGACAGCTGCCTTCACTCCATCAACCTCCTCCTCATCAGCCTAAACCTAGTCCTCAACTCAGCCAAGACTGAACTCCTCTTCATTTCCCCAAATCACAATGACCTTTCACAGCCGACCCCCTCTACCACCATGGTGACCCAAGCACGAGATCTCGACGTGATACTAGACAACCGTCTGAACTTAAAGAAATTTGTCACCAACACAACCAAGGACTGCTTCCACAAATTACAAATTCTAAAAAGACTTAAACCCCTCCTCCACTTCCACGACTTTAGGACGGTCCTCCAAGCTACCCTATTTTCCAAAATAGACTACTTCAAATCCCTCCTGCTGGGACTCCCCGCTTCTACCACAAAACCCCTTCAGATGCTTCAGAATGCTGCTGCCAGAATTCTGACAAACTCCAACCGAGGAGATCACATCACGCCCATCCTCAGGAATCTACACTGGCTCCCTATAAGCTTCAGAATCCTGCATAAGTTCCTCACCATTATTCACAAGACCATACACAATCAGCACTCACTTGACCTACATATCCCGTTACGACTGCATACTTCTATAAGACCTATAAGAGAGGCCTATAAAGGAACCCTTCACGCCCCCACCACAAAATCCACCCTTCGCACATCCACCAGGGAACGGGCCTTCTCTACAGCGGGGCCAACCATCTGGAATACCATGCCTCCAGACCTCAGACAAGAACCCTGCCTGTTGACCTTTAGGAAAAAACTCAAGACCTGGCTGTTCCAACAAGCCTTCCCATAACCTGATCCTAATTCTCTTAATCCCTCTCTTAACCCCTTACTCCTAATTCTCTGAACCTGTAAAGACACAACCTTTATCCATCTGTAAACCTCACTTCCAGTATTGTCAGTGCATTGCATTGTAGCCATACTTATTACTTTTGTATATAAGTGCCATATTTATTATTTATTTATTTATTTATTTATTTATTTAAGTTCTTTTAATATACCGATGCTCAAGACCAAGTCTTATCGTACCGGTTTACAATGGAACAAAGGGAAACCATTAAACAACTGTATCAAAGATAAAGTTACATTAAACAGGGAGCAAAAACATGGGCTTTGAAAGACAGGAAAAATATCAAAATATAACTGGAGAGTACTGAGAGTAGTTATCAACAAGAACAATTAAGTAGCAAGACTAATAAAAGTTAACAAAAGGTTACAGAATTCGGCTGGTGATTTATCATAGGCAATTATTAGGAAAACATTTTCCTGTAAAAAGGGAGGAACAGGGGAGGTAAGCGGAGGTGGGGGGGTGGTGTCAGGGCAGGGAACGGGGCGGGGGGAGGGAGGAGATAGGGAATGGGTAGGAGGGTGAAAGAGACAATATTGGTAGATAGAGGTTCTGTCAACCGTAGGCTTGGACGAACAACCAGGTTTTCAGTTTCTTTCTGAAAGATAGATGGCATTGTTCCTGACATATATCTGGGGGGAGAGAATTCCAGTGTAGCGGACCCACTGTCGAAAGTGCTCGTTTATGGTTGGAGTTGTGGACCAAGAATTTGCTTGGGGGAGCCTGGAGAGAGCCTTTGTATGCGGATCTGATCGGCCTTGTGGAAGCATGAAGTTCGAGGGGGATGGAGAGTTGGAGAGGGGATTGTTGGTAAGATTTGTGAATGATAGTGAGAGTCTTGAAGAGTATTCTATAGTGGATTGGTAGCCAGTGTAGGATTTTAAGAATTGGTGTGATGTGGTCTTTACGATGCGAGTTGGTAAGAATCCTGGCTGCTGCGTTTTGCAGCATCTGTAGAGGTTTAGTAGAAGAGGCGGGTAGACCGAGTAGTAATGCGTTGCAGTAGTCAATCTTTGAAAACAATATGGCTTGAAGAACTGAACGGAAATCATGGAAGTGAAGGAGATGTGAATCGTTTTTCTGACGATTGAAAATATCGTACGATATTTTCAAAATCATCAGAAATCGGGGGCTCCCCGAAGCCGATAGGAAAACCCCACACAATTGTTCGTGGGGTTTTCTTATCGTTTTGGGGGAGAGCAGGAAAAATGGCACACAAAACAACCCCTAAACCCACTCCAACCCTTTAAAACACATGCTTTAGCTTCCCCCACCATCCCGACCCCCCCCCAAAAAACTTTTTAAAAGTACCTGGTGGTCCAGTGGGGGTCCCGGGAGCGATCTCCCGCTCTCGGGCCGTTGGCTGCCACTAATCAAAATGGCGCCGATGGCCCTTTGCCCTTACCATGTGACAGGGTATCCGTGCCATTGGCCGGTCCCTGTCACATGGTAGGAGCACTGGATGGCCCGTGCCATTTTTAAAGATGGCGCTGGCCGTCCATTACTCCTACCATGTAACAGGGGCCGGCCAATGCCACGTATACCCTGTCACATGGTAAGGGCAAAGGGCCATTGGCGCCATTTTGATTAGTGGCAGCCGACGGCCCGAGAGCGGGAGATCACTCCCGGGACCCCCACTGGACCACCAGGTACTTTTAAAAAGCTTTGGGGGGGGGGGTCGGGATGGTGGGGGAAGATAAAGCATGTGTTTTAAAGGGTCAGGGTGGGGTTTTTGTTTATCTGCTCGGGTGCAGCCAATAAAAAAAAAACCAATCGGACCGCACAAAAAAAATTCCCCGATTGTCCCCGAACCCGGAATCAGAACCGATTCCGGTTCCGATTCACATCTCTAATATTTATAGCGTGTTCTATATGTGATCCATGGTACAACCAGTATTTATTTTGTTAAGATTATATTGTTAAACTTCTGTTATCTGCACTTTCAGTTATCCAAGTTCCCATAACCCCCTGTTCATTGTAACATCTTCTTCTTTAATGTTAATGTTATATACCCTTGTTCCATGTGAACCGATATGATATGATATGTTTCATGAATGTCAGTATAGAAAAGAGTTAAAAAAAATAAATAAATAAATATATTCTGACGACATCCACGTAGTAGCAGCGCTCAACTCAGATTCTTTAGTGGAGTGTAGTTGTTGTATATCATAGATTAAAAGTTAATCCTCAAAAATCTGAAACAATTTGGTTTAGGAAAAGTAAAACCAATATTAAATTGGCTCCTCGTATGAAAGATGTTTGTATTCCTCTTGTTGATGTGATCAAATTATTGGGTATGTACTTAGATTAGTGGTTCTCAACTGGTGTGTTGGGTCACACTAGTGTGTCAAGAGGTCCTGAAAGCTGTGTCGCAGAGCCAGCAGAAGACTGATCTTTCTTCATCAGTCTGGGCAGGGGTTGGCTGACTCCTCCTTTATTGGGTATGACAGGAAGCTGCTCTTGCTTCTTTCTTCTCTTCCTGGCCAGTGGGAGATTGTTCCCTCTTCCTTCACCCAGATCACCAGCTCCTGTTCATATGGGCCCGGCAGGACCAACAACTATCTTCCTCTGTCTGGCCTGGCAGTGAGGCTGCTGATGCTTTCTTCACCTCATGAGGCCTGGATGTGAAAGCAGAAGCATGAGGAAGAGAGTTGATTGCTCTATAGATCCACTGCTCCTGCCTCATCTTCCTCTCCTCAGTGCTTCTTGCCCTCATCTGCCGCTGATAAAAAGGGAGGAAGACTCTGGATTAGACTGAAGTCTTTTCTGCTGGCTGTGAGCCAGGAAGAGGGGGAAATGTACTGGGCAGGAAGGCATGGGAAGATAGGAGTTCAAGAGTCTACTGGGCAGGAAGGGATGGAGGAAAGGAAGTTGGGGTTGCTGGGTAGGGAGAGGTGGAGGAGGGAGGGGTTGGAGGCTGCTGGATTGGGAAGAGAAATGGAAGTAGAGAGAGAGAGATGGAGGTGTGGGCTGCTGGGTTGGGGAGAAGGGGGTGGGGGATACTGAGCTGGAAGAAAAGAGGTGGTCAGAGCTATTCTGGGTAGGGAAGAGCAGAAAGGGAGAATGGGGAAGAGGATGTGGGGTGGGGATGTGTCGGGAATGTTGGACAGGGATATGAGCATGTGACGAGATGATTGAGGTAGTTGGGAGAAGTGAGGGGGGTGAATGGGTACAAGATCCATACTATATCAGTTTTGAGAATATGCATTTCTTCTATCTTTGACCTTTGCTTAGTGTAGAAGGAAATTTCTAGTCTCCAGTTTTGCATTGCATGGAGAAGGTGGTCTTGGGGTTTCCATTCCAGGTTTTGTTTCCACATTTATAATCTGTGGTCTTTTATTCTATATTTGGTGAAGGCAGATCTGTCTGTGTTCTGTGTGTATGTGACTGAGATGAGGTACTTTACTAGAGGTTTGTATCAGCCTTATTTGTTGTATTTTCTCAAGATTATATTGCACTGGTAGTGAACTGCTGCCTTTTTTATGGGTAGGGCTATTGCTGTTTCATTTCTTGGAATTAGTGCTGCTAAGGTATAGCAGATTTGATATATATGTACAGAGTGGGGTTGTTTGTACTATTTTACAATGCTCCTGGTAGCAGAGGGAGTTTGTGATGCTGTTATTAAGATGACACCAGAATCAGAATATCTTTTTTGTACGGTGAGTTGTACAGGGAAATGCCTCAGTTCTGCTCTGCACCCATTGCTGAGAGTCCATCAAGCTAGGTTGAGAGAACATTGTACAAATCTCATCTTTGTGTGAGTTTCCTCACGCCAAAGGTCATCAAATTTTCACAAGAGTGTACTGTTCTGTTCGTAGGTCTCACTCTGCATGTCAAAGTGGCCCATAACTCCTACACTACTACCTAAACCTCACCTCCAGTTACTAGGTGGGCCTC